>NW_019213931.1:102873-243906 GCF_002532875.2 Varroa jacobsoni | reverse complement strand
CCACAAATCATAATCTAATTTCTTATGTCAGTTTATAATCATGTTGATTGATAACTATTCATAGATAGATTTTCATCTGAAACCGCCATCGTCTTTATATAAATATTATATATACTTTCTACCTCACCAATCTTTCGTCCTTGACACGCGTTACCAACGCAAAAGTAACTGAAGTGAATGAACTTTTCATTTACTTGAATTACTTTTTTTTTTAATTTAAATGAACGTACGGATTTGTATTGAAAGGTACGTTTCTGAACATGCGGGCAGTAAGAGCCCAAATCATTTTGAAACATCGTTTCAAAGCACCTTGATGGGCTGTTTGATGTCTATAACACTGAATGCATTGGATCGCGGCAATACCGTATTATAAATGGAAGGAAATGTAGTTACCTGAGCGCTTTATGAGCAATCGCTCAACAACAGAACATCAAAGCTCTCCGATTTTCTTTCAGCACTTTGTATCGATATCGACCTATTTTTTAAATAGGTGTTTTATTTTTCTATCATTTATCTGCGCGTGTCGATGGGTCCCGTTAGAAGCATCTCTTAGCTCTGTGGACAGAGGCGTATTTTATGTTCATATAGATTTAAGTATAGCTAAGCAAAATAGGAACAAGCTGGTCAATTCTATGTTAATGTGCTTAAACAATGTGTACAAGCGGAAGCTTACGATCGAGGTCGAAGAATTACGGCCTAAACGAGATAAGCTTAAACGACTGGTCTAGATCAACTGATGATCAGTACCAATGTGACACCAGGATAGGCTCGACAACACCTGTCTAATGGAATAAGCTCTAATGTCATTTGTTCCAGTGTCCTTTGTCGTGCCAATATGTGACACACTTATTACCTACGACTTGTCTATAGTAATCAGCATAAATATCATAGATAAAAACGCAACAAGACCTCGTACTTTTCTATTTTATTTTTTCAGTTTATAACGGCGTACGGGACGAGAAAAATAGTCAACGTTAAAGTTATAAGCATATCGTTAAGGATATCCATCGTTAACTTAGTTTTCGCTTTTAGCTGAAATGGCTAAAGTAGAAGTTAGCGCACTCACACATGATAACCTCATCACTGAAAATAAACCGCACAGTACCCTGAGCTGAACAAAGACTTTCGTAGTATAGTCTAGCTTCGATATGCTCGATGTGAATTCATCTTGACCTCTTCAATATTCTTTATGACATAATTAATGGATCAGACGTGCGTAATCATACGAAATCAACGTAGGCAGATATATGAAGCTTGCTAGCTTCTTCCATCATATAATACATTTATCTGGCTCTGATTCGGATAAAAAACAGCGAACAGGCACCGCCTACGAAAGATCATCCGCAGACCTGAGCGCGTATATTCTTTCTGCGGCGACATTAAAAACCTTAGACCGAGGTTTCTTTCAGCAGCTGTTAATTAACACACGAGTTCACGAGTTGACTTCAAGATGACGGATGCTTCTCCGTTCGTGTAAATTAAAAAGGTAAAACGCAAATATCCAGAATACGTCCCAAAAAAAACAAACCGTATTAACCAGCCTTTATAGAAATAACTGAGGTTGAGGTAGTTTGGCTTCCTGTATGATATCATCAAGGTTATTTTAAAGGATTGAACGCATCCGTGCATAGAGCTTATTGTAACAGGTAGTTTGCCGTTTTTTGTCCTCAGGAAAGGCACGCTGCGAAACGTAGGAGTCTTTTTCATGATCCCTTTGCTTTCGGTTACCAGTATTTACCTCGGAGCGAGGGGGTACAATCAGTATGTCAATTTTTGTGACTTTGAGAGACACAGTGCATCGCAAATGATATGGACACACGTCTGAGAACTATGAATCGATACATAAAGTGGCGTTTATTAACCAAGCTAGTGGGTCTTCGTACAAAATGTTAATTCATCACTGCTAATGCTCAGTCATTGTTGGCGCGTACCATCATACGTCAATATACTTACTATAGAAAAAGTACAATCAAATAGAGAAGCGTACATAGCTGGAGGTCACAGTCTACAGCTCAGTCCATTTGCTCAGCGTCGATTCTGCAATTTATAATTTGTCAAGTAGTGCGATGCAAGTATCGTATTTATAGCGCTGTGACTGCTCTGCCACTAGAGTTGGACGAAACCCAAAGCGGACAGACTGAGGAACACAGCAGCCTTACGGACGGACATCAAAGAGGCTACCAGTTGCCGTCAATTGGGTTGAGGAGGTGAGCGCCGGAAGGACTAAGTCGGTCTACCGCCTACTTATCTTGACTCTCATGTCAAAGTGGTGAGACGCGGACGCTCATCGACTAGAGAACGACAAAGAGAGAGGAGAAGCAATATAGTACACGGCAACACACACACGGAGGGTTGTGAAGGGAATAGGGCTCCGCCACAAGGTTCTCTTCAGGGGCTCAGTTGCCTTTGTGGCCGATATACGCCGAGGAAACAGAACAGTGCAAACTAATTGAGAGAGTGCTATCTGATTACGTTGATTAACTTAACGATTAGCCACTGCCCGAAGTCAGGCAGCCATTCACTGCCGCCTTCCCAGACACACACCCACGGTCACAGGAGTGCACGGCTCCTTGCCATAGCCAAACCTCGTTCCCCAGGCCAGTCATCGTCTGTGCAGCTGTATGTTCTGCATACACCGACAGTGAGCCATGTGTTCATTCCGCGGCTATTCCTCTTTGGCAAACGGGGAAACGGAGCGGGAAGCTGAAGTCGAGACGAGCAAACCACGAATCGCTTTTAGCCATCCCGTTCCCCCTTTAATCCAGATGCCTCGTGCGGTCGCTGGTACTCGTCGACGCGAATGTACCACACCCACCGACTGTTAACTACCGCACGAACCTCTATGTAAGCTCCCACCAAACCGATCCACTTGACACATCTTCGTAGCCCTCTAGTGACGGCCTATGGATTTTTTGAGTGCAAGTTAATTAGTTGCTGTGCGGTTTTATATCTATCCATCGTGCTTAAATGAAGTTAGTAATGAACGTACACATACATGTATTTATAATTTTGCTCATGGAAATAGCTGCAAACATAGTAAACTAAAAAATTATGTTGACCGTTATCTATGAACTTATTTGACACCATGTAGGGTCTTCTGTGTTAGGTTGCTAGATTGCGGCTCGCTCCCGATTGTATAGGTATATTTTTGCTGATCACTCTGCGCTGCCAGTATATTATAACCGGTTTTCCCAATAGATCTGTGTCATCTACCACTGCTATTTCCGCACGTATCCTAGGTCACATACACATTGTACGTGCTCGCCGCAACTGGCTACATCGTGTAGTCGGCAGGTTGAAGCGTTCCCTTTGTTTGTCGTATCGCAAATGCTCGTTTTTTTGCCTCATTTTTCCAAATAGGTACATACGTGACGTACATGTTGGCACACACACACATCGCAGAAGAGAGATATTCGATTCAACACGTGGTTTTCGTCCTGTCTTAGCCATTCGCGATCAACCAAAATGCATTGACGAGCGCGTTTTGGCACGAACGCAGAGTGCGTTCCCATTGCCCTCTTCTTGTTAAACTTCCTCGCCAACTGCATACAGAGACTATACCAGGCGTTTCAGTTTGGCGATGCGTTTGGGGACACGAGAAACCCTGTTGTTCCACAGGTTTGGTCGACTCGTAGGGTTTGGTATATTTAGTGGTAGATAAAAGCACTAAATCCCTTTTTAGGAAAGCCCGCTGGCTGACGGCCAAAAGGCGGCTGCAAATGTTCCCACAGTCGGGTGAACCACCGTAGCCAACGTAGCGCTACGTTGTTCTAGGGTACCGGCGAGGGAACACGAAAATTCCGCCCTTACTAGAACGTCGGCATGCAGGCACTACAACCAAGAGTACACGAAGAACAACGTTCTCCAATCGTTGTAGGTCCAAATAGGCAAACCTTATTGAATTGCTAGTCTACTGCACGAAGCACATTATTCTTTATTTGCTTTCAACGAGTATAAAGTAGTATAGAATTTTAAGATTTTTAAAGGTCAGCACACAAATGCTAGCAATTGTCAAAAATAGGCACTTAAATGCAATGAATACAGCGGGCGAAATTAGGTATATGAATATGCAGCACGGTAAACGTATGGTGGGTAAGTTAAAGGGAAAAAAGTGGGCGAAGATACTATGACACGTTCGAAATGGAAGGAGAGTTCCGTAGTTATGTCCTAACTTCTCGTTCCACCTAAAACCTCAAAAACTAGAATACTATTCATCAACTTGCTTATTTGAATACAGTCGCATTTCGCTCTACTATCATCTGTTCTGCATCGGAATACACGGGTCTTGTTCGAAGGGTGTACTACATATTGCGTCAGACTCCTAAGACAATGCATAACATGATGCCGAAAAAGCGATATTTAATGTGTGCTTCTGTAATGCGTACTGGAATCCATATTTACCTCAGGACTATAAACGAACATTGCGTGAAATACAATAAGCCCTATGGGTTAATCTTAATGAATCCTATTCTTAATCACCTAACAACGTGCCGGAATACGCCTAACTAACCAGCAGGCGGTCCGGCCTTGCCTGACCGCCCAGTAAGGATGCTCTCCAAAAATGTCCAGTATATGTTTCGCCCAGTCTTGCGGAATCTTCCGCAGATCAGCTCTGCTATACATTCACTTACCCTGTTACACTCCTTTATCGAAGCGATCTCTTTCAAGCCCTGTTTTTCCAGCAAAATATATTGTCCCTGTCTGAAATCTTATCTGTTCTTCCTGCGATTCTGTAGTGGTAGCATGTCTGATCACTACACTTAGAGATGGGCTAGGTTTGAAATCAGACGTAGATAAATTGTGGTTTCGTGCTAAGAGCCAAAGGGCTCTGTAACAGTTCTTGTCCAGCTCCGATTCCATTCTAGAAGCATGTTAACTTCAAAAGACATAGCTCCCCGGATTTCTATGCTCAGCTGGCGGGCACAGAGTGAATCCTGTCTTTATTGAACTTTGTCCTGACGTTTCAAGGTTAGCGTGGACAGGTGAAGTCATACAAGTATCACAGAATAGTTAGGTTTGGGAACCTAATTGTGCTAGACGAAAGCTCACGAAAAAAAGCATTTCCGGTTTTTCTCAGAACATGACGCTTCTATAAATACTTACAAAAAACTGCGTTTCCGATACATGGTGTTACTGTATATTGAAGTTTATTTCAGAGGCTAAGATTTACAACTGAGATAGTTCTAAAGAGGCGTCGCCCAAAAAATTGTACGTAATTTTTTTTAAATTTAATTGCAGTCATCATAACATTATATTACTTTTTTAAAGCAATATCGGACAAGCGGCACGTCTGTTCAAAAGCAAAATCAACGATGAAAGTTTGAACTTCACAGTTAATGGGAAAGGCACCGTTATCGTTTGGCGTTAACATATAACAGTTGACGAATGCTAGAGTTGGGCATTCGGGCGTATTTGAAGGGCCTTCAAGTTGAACTTAGAACATGTTTGCTAACCTTCATAATGTAGGTATTATAATTCTTTGGTGATCACGAATGCTTTCTCTAAATATCAAGGTATACTTAAAAAGATAACTCGAGCTTGCTTTTCTAAGCCTGCCAGTAATTCTAAGCAATTTCCCGTAACCTTTGGGGAGTAATGATATTAAGACTATTGTGCGATGGCAACCTTGTAATCTACTCGCTCCTCGAGGCCTATTTCTCATGGCGCTAGGGATGCGTCAAAGCGCGTTGCTAGTGGGACATACAGTCTCATTTTGCGTTGGCCTATATACGGCTTGCATGGTATTTATGAAGATCCTGACATATATTAGCGTTATTGGCCCTATAGGGGTTTACTAGCCTGTCCTTAGCGAACACCGCTGATTCACATTCGAAACTCAATATGTTTTTTGTCATTCCACTATTATTGTCGAATCAATGCTCGATATTCAGCCCAAGTGCGATCCTGAAAAGTTTTTTGATTGCAACCCTCTTTGGGCACATACACAGGTATTTAGCTGTTTGAAATTTGTCTGAAATTATCTGGGTCTGTTGAGCTTCGTATAGATGTTACTACAGTCATTCCGCCAATGATTGCGAAATGAGTCAGTTCTTGTTATTATATATTCTACTGCTAAAATGTATAGCCTAGACAGTTGGCTGTCGCAGTGACCTATCAGAAAGCCTTTGTCCTAACAACGAGGTTCAGGGCGAAACGAGGGGAAGTTGAATCGATTCAACGGATTCCAGTAGCACAGCTCTTTTTTCTGAACCGCATAGCTCTTTCGTTATAAACAGGTAGCTAACGCTATCGTTCGATCTCACTTCTTATCAGTCGGCAAAAGCCATTGCGATCTCTATGGGGCATTTCGATCGAAGTGGCCCAATCATCAAGCATGTCGAAGGCAAATAATAGGCTGTAGCGATTTTTATGCCGTTTAATATTTGCCCCGTTGTTAGGTAAAGGACTTCACATTTGCTGTACATAGTGGAACAGCAATGTTTCAGACAAAACGATATTCTAAAAATGCTAAAAAATACTTCCTCTAGGCTTGCAACGACTTTTTAAGCCATCGCGTGATGCAAAGTCGCCATCGCTTCTTGCTCGCCGCTTGACAGCAACAGAAGTGCCAGCAGACACATCAGAGATGAACCCTCTCCGCGTCAAATTAGGCGCCAAACACCGTGAAAAGTCAAGCAGAAAGAGAGAAACTATATTTTCCTGGCCGGGTTTCTGCGCCAATAAGTAAACCAGATCCACATCCTTTCGTGTATATAGGGAATGGTATAGGAAATGGAAAACGTAAATGCACTTTTTGAAGACTGTGTCTGGCGTAAATAAGGCGCGATTTAATCGGCTGTGATTCCCTTTTGACAGATAAGCCAAGGCACGATGCCTGTTTCCGCAAATCTGAGCAATGAAGCAACTCTATGTGAGTAAGAATAACGGAACTAACTTTAGTACCTGAATGTACACTAATTATTAGTAGGTGTATGGTCTCTAGACGTGTTTCGTATGCACATAGGTGGCAACATTCGTGTGTGCATTTACATTACATCCGATGAAGTGGCAGCTGCTCTCAATTTCGAGGGAAAATAGGCAGTATTCGCGTGGCTGAATTAGAAAGGATGTTGTAGTATATTAGACGATGCGGTACGGTAGCAACCAGTTTAGACGTTCTTTGATTACCGCAAAAGTACGCCGGAAACGCTTCCCAGAACTCGTCGGACTTTTCCCAGGACTTCGCGAGAGTTTCTAGGGGGTGCAAATCGAGATACAAACCGTTATATGCTATTTTTGTTATTATTCTCATAAGGTCTGCGAGAGTCAATTCCTAATTACTTTTTCTTGGACACAGCCAGTAGAATTCACATTTCGTGCTTTTTTTCTGTATTCATACGGTACGTCAGTAGCTGAGCGGTAAATTAACGACTAGCCTTGGAATATACATATCCTTTTATCGCGTTATAAATTAGTAGAATTATACAGCGTCATGCGTATTTCTGATGTGACTTACATATCTGTAAAAACTGTATCTTTTTTAATATATAGCGCTTTAAGTTATTTACCCTAGGTTTCAGATTGACCCATTTCGAAATGGGTCAACAGTATCAAGAACTGGTCCCTATCAGAGTGTAACTCGAGTGGATATTACTGAACTTCTTTGGAGTTTTTCCAACAGACCTATAAAACGGCATAGCAACCATATAAGCAGCTATTAACAATACCTTATCTATTTTAGTACCTTAGTTTATCTTCATTCCTTATTTTCCATATTATTAATATGTTGTAATCATTTTTGCTATTTATACCAGGTTGGCAGCATACTTGTTAGTTGTGGTAACATACTCAAAAGACATGAATTAAGGCTATTACCAGCTGTTATGCGCTTGAAAAATAGCTTTTACCACCTTCGCTACCACTGGTGCCTATTTCGTCTATTTGCCTCTTGTTTCAAGCCTTCATGAGCGAATGACGCATTGTTTGATTGAATGGAACTTGACGCGGGTGCCGATTCCACCATAACCTAGCCTGTAGCCTGGTCTCGTCATTTAGTTCTGCTCAGGACCGACCGTCGCTGCCTTTTGCCTCAGGGCAAATATTCGCGGAGCAGCCTTCCATGAGGGATGAGATACGAAGCTGCTTGCCAAACCTCTCTCAACGATAGTATATCTCTGTACCACTGCATAAATAGCGTCGAGGAAGAAAGAGTATCCTATGCCAGTATCGTTACACTCAGTTTCACCTATGTGCATATTGGAGAATATGCGCGGCGAAAAGCCTGGTTCGCGAAAGGGTAAGCACAACAGAAGCTGCCGCCGAGTATTTCCTGGCTTATATTTCGCGGATAGCACCGAGAGCCGGTATCCTAGATACAGCAGTCCTTGCCGCAGCTAGTGCTGTCCTTTTACTTGATTCAAGCCCTCCGCCTTTGTTCTGAACGCTAGTAGCATAAAGCTACATAGCGCGGCTCTGGTGGCCAAATCCTTGAGGGCATCCTAGCACTCTTTTTCCGATGCCCCATTTCCATGCTGCCTCCTCCATTCCCGCTTCAATTGCCTTCTGGCCATATACTCCACTCCGCTTTTGAAGAAGAGAATGCAGGAGAGCTATAGTGAGGTGCGGTAGTAGAAAAGAACCGGGAACGCAGGGGCGAGTACTGATTTACATCCAAATTGAACCAATTACCCCTCGATTCGAAACATGCCTTGCACCAAAGGACTCCAACGCCGACGACCCTCAAACCGCAAGTACGTCAATCTCCGGCAGCTACCTTTTAACTCTTCTTTAGAAAAGAGTTTAGGATTTCAGACTCGATGGTAGCTAGCGGACACACATAACTTTTATGCCATCCTCTGCTTTTCCATGTACGCTTTTTTTTTTTAAATATTAAGCTGACGGCAAATATTATTATTATTATAATTCTGTTCTGGTAAGTGCGCAGTACCCAAGCAGTCCTTGAGTAATTTACCTCCAAAACGATGAAAAATGTGCATTCATTTTTGTTAATATTGAAACGACACTGATATTACATAGCTTATGTGTTTTGTACTATATAATTATGTCCGTCAGATAGCCCACAGGCAAGCAAACTTTTGTCGGGCTGCACGTTGCAATCATCCATCGGCGACGCGTTTGGTCGAAAAATATAATTTACTTGTGCGTTTAGACGTACAGTCTATGCGTCGATTGTACAGATCGGTGAATGTATTATACAATATATGTATAATTTTTTGTAGCTCGTATTTCAGTGTAACCTTTTCCAGTAAAGCAACGGGCCAATGGCCTGGCAGTCATAATAGGCTTTGTTGTACAGCTCACACACTTATTATGCAATGTGATTGTCTCTTACTTTCTGATACGTAGGCTTGGCGCTATTAATAATGAACAATGTTGCTCAACAGTGTACCTAAAGGCTACTAACACACTGTATCCCTACTCCTAAGGAGTCTACGTAAACACCAAAGTATATAAGCAGTTCGTAAGTTCGTAAAACGATGATATAACTTAAAATGCACTAGGTATACAACTCTTGTAGGCACAATATCAAACTTCTACTATTCATTGTAAAAATTATATTCCGGTTACAATATATTTATGCGTTTTAAAAGCATTCGTTCATTGTTTCATTTAATAGACAACATACGAAAAGACGCTTCTGTTTCATATAAATTGAGCAGAATATACAAAGGAAATAACTGATCGTATATGTATACATGTAGCCGTCTACAGTAATGAAGCACTTTCTTGAAACTATCGGACATAAAACCGAAAGTGATTTACTGGAAATCTTCAACATTAATCGCGCAGGAAGACGCTTACGGAACAACATTCCCGAGTATTTTTATAACGTTAGAAAATTAGCAGATAACTTTTTACCGTCATAGATTATTCATATTCTGCAAAAGTGCCTAAATGTTTTCCACTTATTATTTAGCAAGCTTGACCGCATCGAGCTGAGCCATTCGGAGAAGACTGGCTTCAAGCAAATTTACAATTTGCTGATCGGTTGTCATTTGTTTCTTCTAGAAAGCTAACCGATCCAGTACTACCATTATAGACCGTAACTTTATCACGGGTCATTCAGCTTACCCTGCTCAGAATCATAGCCCGTTCACCATCTTGGAGTAAGAAGAGTGATCAACGTACATTCGACGGTCGGGAACACGACCTAGCGCGTTTGTCGGGCTTTCAGGAGACGAAGTGCGACCACAATGTTGAGTTCTATGGGGCATCGTCGATGTCGCTGGACGGCGGTGCAGAGCCTTCTTGGTGGCACGTTTGCCGTAATCTCTAAGTAGATTGTTCACTACGTTCCAAGACCCTAAGGGCAGCTAGAGTCGATTCTGTATTTCCAACGGCTAGCTCGAGCGGGAAACCGTTGCAGCTGAAATTGGCTGCTGCTATAATAAGGGGTCGGGCTTCCTGTGTGGTCGCGAGAGCCAAAAAAGAGATAGAAAGACAGGAATAGCAGCACTAACGCTAGCTAGTGAAACCGAAGAAAAAATGTCGCCCATCAGAAGTGAAGTCACGTTTTGAGAATAAATCTTTGTTTTCTTTTGGTTTCTTTGCTCTCCTGCTTCTCCTTTCTTGCCCCTCTTCCTTCAGATTCCATTCAACTAGAGGCGACTGTCTTCACTTCTCATTGCTCCAGGCTTAGAGCGACTGTGTGGCGGCCTGCTTGTCTGTCTGTCCATCTGGCTGGCTGGCCGATTGGCGGTCAGCCACTTGGCCACCTTTGGAGCGCTCCTATTGGCAGCAGGAACAGCAGCACCACTAGTAGGTTCTTGCCATTTCGGCGTTGCTTGCTTCCTCGTTGGGTCACTTGCGAGAAATTGTAAGAGCGCCGTCAGTTCAGTTGTGTGCCAAGTTGAACGGCACGAATGAAAGAAGCAGACGGCTGTTTTTGCAAAAAAAGGATCGAGTGCTGCGCGCGAAAGAAGCTTATCCCCTATTGCTCACTCTGCACTGCCGAAGAAACGCCTCCCTGTTCCACTAACTTTCCTTGAAGCGTCTCTCCTTCTCTTTCTTCTTGCCATCCTTTTTCCCAGCGACTGCAGCTTCTTGCCGTGCCCGCCGCCACCGTTTCGGAAGAGAGCAAATGCAGAACACAGTGCGAAGTAGGTGGCAGGGAGGGCGGGTAGAATCACACGCTAACTGACATGCTACTGACTGGCAGGATAACGTCTCAACGCTCAGCGCCCTTTCCAAGGCAGGCACACAGAGACGAAGGGAAAGAGGTAATGACGGTAGAATAGAACAGCAGCCGCTGCTTGAAGAAAGCACTGTGAAACCAAACGTTGAACCAAACTAGTGAAGAAAACATCACTTCTACCTTCTACCATAGGTCGATTTGCGCAGAGCGGCTTAACTTCAAGGTGGAGAAGTAAAGGAACCAAGAAATAGGCGATGAACCAGGAAAAGGAATTAAAAAAGGAAAAAGATGCAAGGGATGCGAGAAAGAGTTGCAGTTGTAATAACGAGAGAAGGATGGCAAAGGGTAGCGCACAAAGAAGAAACTGCGTGAATGCTGCTGGCAACGAGAGAAGAAGGGATGGTTTGAGCTCTCAATCGCTGTGACCTGATTTGCTTGGTCTTCCTGGTCTTCGACACATCATCTTTCGTTTCAGTGAGCGTTAACAGTAGGCTGCTTCTGCTCTTACTGTTAACGCTGTGCGGGGCCAATAAAATAAGGGCCAAGGATATGGGCATACACACATCAACCATTTCGCACTCGAGGATATACTAGCATGGACTGCAGGGCTGTGAAGATGCGCACCAAAAAGCAACGATTACACCGGAATCAATTTTAACAAAGATTTGGTAGATAAATATCCAGCATTTTATTTATAGATCATAATAGGTTTTTTCTTTTGAGTGTAGCTTTTGGGTCCTATCTCAAGTATATAACGGCTTGTATAGACGTTGTCACATCGTATGATAGTAATTATACAATCTGCACGCGCAGTCACTGTCTACCTACTAGTTAGGCCATTAGTGTTGTGAATGTGATTGTAGAGGACCACTTAGCTGCAAGACTAAAAGCAGCATATCTATGAAGGCTTTAGGAACAAGAAGGCACGTCAATGTCCTCGGCAGTCGCCGATGTTTCACACATGCGGTGTCGTTTCGACGTCGCTCCCAAATAACAGATTTTTGTTCATCAATCAGATGGACCCAGCGTTTGACTATGATTTCTATCGGCTAAGTTTAATAAAAAATTTTCTATGAAGGTGAGGAACGATGTCTTCGAGGGAACACCAACTGCGTCGTAAGAGAGACGAATATAAATTCAGCCAGTGCCCGATCAAGCATATATACGTAGGCTCAAATTCACGGAACCTGCATTCCATATTAGGCAGAGTAGTAAAATAAATTAAAGATATTACGTTGTTTCTCGTTGTGACATAGTGTAACTGCAACGAGAAAGCAGATACAAATAGATTATACACATGAATTTGGATACCGATACTTTATAGACGATGGCACGATTCACTCGAGCGCCCTATTTTTACCACATCTTTTTTTAATACAAAAATGCACAAGGTAAGTTTTCTAATCAACAGAAGCCACTTTATTCGGATCTTGTTCATATTGACACGTATGTCGTACTTTTAGCCGGCTGAATGAAGCGATCGCTTCTAAAGCACATTTGTGAGGGTTGAGGATACAGAACAATGTTGACATCTCTATGACGACCCAACTAAGCTACGTAAAAACGCATAGAGCCCGTTCGACCCATGAATGTTTTCTGACATATTATATATATTGTAAGCTATACATGGTAATTTCTACAATCTGTCTGCAAAGCGTAAGTTAATAAGCAGCAATGTCAACTATTACATGGGCGCGGACGTGGCTTTGCCGTTAAAAAGATTCATAGCTTCAAGTTAACTAATCAAAATTTTCGTTGGTTCTTATAAACCAGGGCAAAAGACCCGGTTTGGCGACAACGAATAAGTGCAATGAGCAGGATAAAACTAATGTGATTAATTTTAATCGGATTATATAATATATAGAGTAGGATAATCAAAAGTGTCTTTTCTGAGCCCAACTCGGCAAAGAATACAGTTTCAACCTATCGTAAGGGAGTACATAATCTAAGTAACCTGGACAACAAATTCAATTTTACCATCCAACGACCAGTGTAATACTAACAGAGAGCGGATGAACTTTATTTGAATACTGTTAATATGTTTAATTATGCTCGCGTCTTTAACGACGAAACAGCTGAAATGCGGGAGAGGATCCATATACGACCGTGTACATAGCTTTCCAGCTAGTAGAGAAGATTTACCTAAATCCTTCAGCTATACATCTAATTCACCAAAAACTAATAACTAATATTATCATGTCATTTATATGGTTGAATAACTTACAACTTTTGTACATCAATAAGCTAGTTATCGACTATTTCTTTGAGCAAAGATAGAGCTGCGTACTCGCTAGTAAGCTCGTACGATACTTCAGAGACACGTTTTATTTTCAAGTACCAATCAGAGCTATAATTTTAGCATACGGTCCGCCACTCATCATGCAAATATGCTGTACTGTTTGCATAATTATGGCATTCGTTCATAAGGATAGCAGTTTTCATTTTCATCTGGATCTAGCCTGTATTTACCTTTTATGTGGGGGGTACGCAGACACGTAATGCATCACCGGCCGCCACTGCTGCGAGAACCCCACAGGCTCACTCACTTGATTATTTTACATGCGTCCGCTCACAATAATCTGACCTGAGCAGTAAATTCTTTTTACGTGTCGTCTTGATGCCTGCGAGAGAATCCTGGAGGGCCCTTTGGACATCGATACCTTGTATGATCATCACTAGACCAATGTATTTTTAGGAGATAGATGACATAACGTCTTGGCAATAGCATCGCGCAGAATACCGCACACGGATAAACCATAAGGACATAAAATTGGGGTGTAATCATGAAACCGTTGATAATTTTAGTCCAGGCACGATAGAATGTACGCTTTACCGAGTGTTGATACTAAGTTGTATTCTATGGCAAAATTATCAACAATACCTCTCTCTGTGCATAAATATATGGCATTAGAAACAGATACGCTGAAAATATGTCAGTGTATAACATAACCGTTCAAATGATTAGGCGACTTTTGCGGCTCCTTGTTCCCCCGTTTTATGTGTATTTATATGCATACGTATAAATGTAGCATAATACTAACTATCCATCACTAAAAACATATATATACCGTGCAATACGTTTACGCCTATCTGTTCGGCCGTTCTGTATATTTTCCTATGCACGCACGAATATATCTTAAGTTTGGATGAAATCTCCGTCAGTCGATACCACAGTTAATATTCATACAAGGCGTGAAGCAGGAGGTGTCCACCGATCAGTGTATTATCGTGTAATCACGCTCTGCCTGTTCTTGTCCTAAACCTATAGGCAAGCGGCACAGTAACCACGCGCTTGTCCGTTCGCCCTCCCTACCAAATAGTTGCTTTGTTTACTATGTCATTGTCCTGCATTATGAAGCAGCAGTGCATGAGGTTTATAGATGGAGCTTACAGGGAAGCCTTTATGATAGCAGGATCACTCTTGCATCCGAGCGCCTAGGACTAGCTGATTATGATTATGATTTTCATATGGTCTTTGCGATGAAGGCTTATATGAGGGAAGTGGAGAAAAAGACCCCTTCTTATAGAGAGCTCTCGGCCATTACGCCCATATAGATAGACTACAAAGAAGACTTAATGGCTGAGACAAAGCACTATGATCCTCAGCCCCTTGTCAATACTCCGCATCGCATCCTCCCAGGCCATTCTGCCTCTATGTTTCGACCGGCTTCTGCGTTCCAAGTCTGCCGTCAAGCGTTTTCAATAGTTAGTGGTACTCTAACCTTCTCATAAATGTGACTGACTTCAAGAGCATTGGCAAAGGGTTGAGGCCATTTTGATGGCTATGTGTCCAACGTAGCAGAAAATCACTTATACTTGTTATAGAAATTCATCGTGAAGTCGTGTACTTAAGTTCATTACAGGGCCTACTGATACAATAGTAACTTGATGAGCGAAATAAAATGTCCAGGAGGTAATAATGGGTACGAGTTCGACCTAAGAATGCTCAGTGATATTTGTCAGTCTCTGTTTTGGTTCATGTTCGACACAACTCTGTTCACCAATCAGTACCTTCCTTGTCAAGATTGCAAACGATTATAGACTCGAATGGAGCAACGGCATAGTGAGACGCACAAACAAATATATCGATGACAACCAACGTCAAAAACGTGACCGTCACTATTGTCGTAGTCTATGCAAATAACAAGGCTGTGCCGTCCATGCTCGCAATTCTTACAATTAATATTATGAAGAACAATACATTGTCATCATAAGAAAGAATTTTTTGAATTTTAAAAGTGTTGAAAACGTCGCGTGTATTCCGACCCGTGTGTCTACTGAAAAGTCGTACGGGTTGAAATAATCATATCCAAAAATACGTATACACAGCAGATTCTACCTAAATGTAGTTTACAAAGAATGAATATATAGAGGTTCCAAAGGAACTTAGAATAGGTTATAATCGAGAAAAGAAATATAACTGTCATGGTGGGCCTATTACATTTTGGCAATCAAGTTTTGCCTGTCACCAAAAATGTAGTTCCCAAACATACGGAATATTTAAGCACACGCCATGTTATATGCTGGAACAACACAAATAAGATTGAAAAGCATATTTAGTGAGTAAATATTTTTCGAACAACTTAAGTTTAAAATTCTGAGCGTAGATGACAACTCCGTGAGCCAATACATTCACAAAAACGTGCCTTTTCAGGCTACTGAACCTTCGCCTATGTTCAAATCAAACTTGACGTTTGAAAAGCTTAAAAAATACCTATTTACTGTGTAAGATGAAGAGAATTCGCCGTTATTGTCAACTGCTACATTCAATATCAGAGATATTCTATAAGTCATCCATTTGACGGCTGTAGGCCGTCACCATCGTCAAAGAGGTTTGCACCGCCCACGCTTCCTTCTGTCCACTGGACCCAAATCCTCCCTGCCAGTATCATCAGCTTATCATCACTCGCAACACTCGGCGGCAATACATTTCGTTGGTCGATGCCCCCGTCGAGCGTGCGGCAACGTTCGAATATCGAACGTTCGAGGATGGATTCTATGGCAGCCGGTGGCGCGGGTCGAGTGCATAGCAGAATTCACGACGACGTTCCCTTGGTTCCTTCGTCCTTCCGATTCAACTGGAAGTCAGGGTAGGAGGAGAAAAGGGGCGGTAACTTAGCGGAGACGACTCTGGCACAGTCAGACGTAGATCGCAAAGTCGTACGGCTGTATGGAGCCGTCATTTGTTGCAAGCACAAGTCCAAGAGCGGCACGACGGTGCCCCAACTTACGGTACAATATACAGGCCTCAAAAACATCCTACGCTACCTACGTCGAACGCGCAAGCAACGAAGGAGGGCAATGCAGCAGCAACGGCCAGATTTGCATACGCAGTTGGTTTTCGTTTGGCCAAAGGGGCAAGGGCGCCAGAAGGAAAGGCCGTCAACCATAGACACGACGTTTCGTGGACGACGCTAACTAAGAACTCGAATGGGAGGCAAAAACGACGAAAGAACGGATTCTGAGAGACTCATCCTAGGCTCGAAAAACTCAGACCCGAAATCCGCCGGCCCCGCTCGGAGGCAATCGGGCAACCGTTAGCGTTATGTGAGAAGGCTGGTAAGGCATAATAAAGATTTCTACTACTTTGAATCTGCTCTTTTACGCCAGTTCTAATCTCGATTCGCACGTTACCGACGTTAAAACGAACCTCTAAATATCTCGCTTCGATCCACAGGCTATCGAATAACGTTTATGTCCTGCTGCAAAATATCTTCCTGTTTTTTGCATTTAATGAGAACCTGTTTTTCCCCACACGATTATATTTTATATTACACACAATACTAATAAAATGTTCATATTTATCAGTAACAGAGAAAGATCAACATTGTATTATATTATTCCGTGATGTATTGAATAATACAATGAGTTTGATATAGATGAAAACAGGGCATCATGGAAGAGATTCTACGAGAGAAAAGAAATCGGAGATAAACTGGTTATGTTCCAGCGTATGTTTTGTTTAAAGGGCGCACCGAGACAAGAGATACGGACAACATACAGATACATTTCACCAAAAGTTTTGAAAATACGTACCTTTTCTCGAAGGAGATTTCCTCGGGTCGGCGAATGCTTCGTGTATCACTGCCCCACAACACAGCAGCGTTAATCCGAAGGCGAGCCTCATGTCACCAGCACTCCGTGTACTGTTTCATGGCATGCTCTCACACTTCATGTGGTGAATCACAGGTGTAGTCATTATCGCTTCACGGCTAGATCTGTATATCCACGCATTATTGTATCCAATACACGAGATGATCAGAGCGGCGCTGCAGCAACACCAGAAGGATCAAAAAAAAAAGGAAACACAGCTAGTATACTCCATTCACGTTTTCCTTTCACGCATTCACACGTAACGCGAAAAACACAAACAGGACGTATATCACCATATCCCTTCTTTTCTTGTAATGGCTTATACACCAGAGTGTGTACTACAGCGATAAGATTACTACCACAAAACACTGCACACCATAACCGCTTGTTCTTCCTATAAAGGTTCAGAGTTTTCAGTCCGTATTCAACAAGAACCTATCATTCTGACTCTTTTTTTTGTTTAAACTGACTCAGCGGCCGGGGCCTGGCACTCTCTTGGGGGCTCTCGGGCCTTTCTGAAAGGCCCTCTAGGGGAGAAGCGGATTCTCGGAGCACATGGCCCCTCAATGTTCCCTCCTCCTCAAATGAGCCTCACCCCTCTCTACATTAGCGACTGTGGCGCCATCTGGGTGTCCGACCACTGAAACACTGAGGCTACGACTAGGAATTTCAACGTCGTACGTCGTGCATGAGTTCATAACTAGCTTAGTAAAGTGACCACAATTAAATTAAGGAACTTCGTTCTTCACATCTTCACTGCATTAGGTACTACTTCTAGTTGTCACAATTTTTATTTATCAAGAATACGTACTATGTTGTTTTCTGTCCAAAGTAATAAACCTGATATTTATTTCGACTTTAAGCGTAAATGCTTTTAATTGATTCTTAACGATTTCTTTGAAGAATCGTCAATACTGACGAGTGCGTAAATCTGCCATGTCCTAATGCTTTGATATTTCCTGGTGGTCAGTGAAAAAGGTGCATGAATTGATTTTTCGTTTAAGACAGAACTTTTTGCGTATTTTATTATGCTGTACGGTTATACTCTTTCAGGAAAAACATCGGAGCAGCCATGGCTGTAATGATCGAGTATTTACTCGTTTGTCAAAATTGTTTGGTCCTCTATCTATGTTTTTTTTTTGATAATCTTTCGGAATTTCAATGAAGAACTATTATTTTTTTATCATGTAGCCCAAAATTTGCTTTATATATCTGTCCTATCGAAATTTAGTTTCAAAGCTACGTGGAGAGATATCTTCAAATAGAAGTGTCCATGTTTCCAGGAATGCCTGCAATTTGAAAATGAGAAGTTTTACGAGGATGACGCAAGCTTCATAAAATTCATCGACGGATTTATGAAGCTGACCGTTTGCTCAGCCATTTTTTTTTCGAATCATCGTAGTCGGAAGTCTGCTTGATACATCGATACTCAGACAATAAAGGTAACTGCTTTTGTTCTCTAGCGAATGTGGATTTCAAGTTGGATAAAGGGAACGTTTAGGAACTTCATTACGATCCTAATACACGCAGTAGTCAGGTCGGCTGGTTATTTATGAGGTTTAACGCATCATCCACAGTACGAGTCCAAAAACCGTTGGAATTATATAGATAGACCTTTTCCTAATGCATATATGGTCGAGTTATTAAGTCTGATACCATGTTTGATCTTAAGAAAATGGCAGGGCACACAATCATGCACATTAAAATCGTACTGAAACGTCTGACGTCTGTATATAAATCTGAACCGCTAAGCTCATATATATATATATATATATGCATTCTTGTTTCGTTCTATAACCGCGTTTCCATAGGTATATATACTTTTCGTCTCTAAACCTATTCTTCATTACGTCCGAAGCTGCAAGTCTACTAGTTGCAATTACGGCTCGGGGCTTTCTGTGATAATCACAGCCGGTCTTTCAGTTGATCATTTGAAGGTTACTGACAAATACACAATCAACTTCGCCCAACCTACAACGTTTGGTTATTATAATTATTTTCAGTGTTAATTCACGCATAGGATAGGACATGCATTGTTTGTCGCCTAGGAAATAGTCCACTTCATGATGTTTATTGTTTCATGCTATGATGCAATATGAATGCATCATTTCTCATATACGTACTATATAGTATGCGCCATTCAACGGTATGGTGAGCCGGAGTCTGAGGGCGGTAACAGTAGGCCCCTAACACCTGACGGGTGAATCAGCGGCAGGTCTCACTTGAGCTCTATGTTCTTCCGTATGGCACATTCGAGGTAGTTACAATATATCCTAAACTAACTGAGCAAATCAGTGCAGAAGTTGCACTTTTCGCTGGGACAATAAACCCGCTTTCATTTGTGCTGAAAGCTCTACAGTGTAGTGATTTCTATTCTGCGGCTGTTCAGCGGCACAGCGCCTGCGATCTAGATTGTGAAGCTGCGATTGGTCATGGAGAGTATCTATGGGTTGCGGAGAATGGGTCGGGTACACTTGGTCCCCTTTTTCTTTGTATAAGCGGTAACGACAACGTCCGCCACTCTTCTACCCATTCGCCTATGGCCCCACCCACGACTCAGTGTGCAAAGTACAGCACTATTGCAGTGATGGCTACCCCGTTGATGTGCACAACAAGCAAACCTAACTTCCCATTGCAGCCTGAGCTCCGCTGCCATCGTGAAAAGTTGACATCGGTCATAGAAGTTTGAGCGGATAGGTTCTGACACAACAACTGTATACGAGGCTGTTGGAAGCTACAGAATGTGCAGACCGGATTCGGTAGCACTCCTTATAGGAGAACAGTGAAAGTGGGACGCAGCCGTACGGGGTGTGGGACTAACTTCGTTTACGGATCAGCAGCGGTGGGCGGTGGCTGTATCAGCCGTTAACTGGAAAGGATGTCTACTGGGTACGTCAATTCTGCCCCACGTTCTACAGCGTTGCGTCGATCCTGCCTTTGAAAGGCTTATAGTTCAGCGTGTTGTGTCATGGGAATCGGGTGACGTATGAAATGTAGTAACGGCACTAAAGTGGAACAATTGTAATTTCTGATAGGGAGATTTGGATTAGCCCGGGGGTCGTTCGGTAATGAAATTCTGTGAAAACACTTCTTTAGCAAGCCTTCTTTTTCGTTTCTTGTGAGTTAGGCTTAAAGCAGTCAGTAAAAAAGGTATTTGAATAGCCCTCTTAGCATATACTAGACGGACTTGTGGACGCCGTGCTTGCAGTTAACTTAACTTAATTTACTCGTATCGCAAACAACCTAACGCAAATTATTGGGTATTATTAACTAACAATTATTTCGATGCAATTACCCTCTCTCGTCTGGCCCGTTAACGTATTGAAGTTATTTCATCACTCTGTGTCAATATATTCACCAGGAGGCTCGACCGATTCCAGACTTGTCTTGCTCATAATATGTTTCTACAATGTAATTACTGGGCTTTTTTAGCATTAGTTAATTTGCTCTATTTCCGTGAATAAAATCGGCCGTTGACCGATCCTTGAAGGACGAACGTGTACTAAATGCTTGTCTTTGGTTGCCGTTTATTAGAGATCGCAAGTAATAAATATATTTAGCCGACCTATTCATTCTGTTCCATCACTTCATTGCAAACCGATTATACTAATAGGATTCTTGTAATGTTGACTCAAAAATATTGATTTCATATATAAGTATTGAATTTTTATTTAGCTCGAGATCCATAGATTTGCTTCCAGAAAAACCTCTCTACACAGTATATCATATGAAGTTTTAACCTCCTAAAACGGTATTTTCGAGCCCAAAATTGAAAGTTAGGTAGATGAATATGTACTGCATCTTGATTCAGCTCATCTGAAGCCTGCGATTGATACTAAAATATACTTTCTGCCAAAAATTTCAAGGAAAAAAATTTATACCAGTGTCATACAAGGGAAAAAATTGCCACATCCGGTTTTTGGATTTTTTCCGGAAGGTGTATTGCATTTTTACTCAGCTCATGAACGTGAAGAGCTGGCGGCAGGTGATGCATGAAAAGTGTGTTTTTTTTTTGTTGTTTCATTGATAAAATAGTTCAAAGTATATTTTTGAAAAAATGTTTATAAGGCCGCTATAACTTTTCAGTTAGCACCTGTCAGAAATTCATCCATAAAGATATTCAAAAGCTGCTTAGAACGCATTTTGGCCATGCTGTCATGTGAGCGAAATGAACCTCACAACGGGCTTTTGACCATATTCAGGCCAAAATGTCTACTTTAGGTATAGGAAAATATATAGCTTCGATTTAGCTCGACGAAAGCGTTCCGTTAGTATCTAGAACGGCTTCTTTTACATAGAAGTCCGTGTCAAATTTTCACCCTTTCGGGGAATCTTAAATATTGAAACCGAGACCGCGTGTAGTGATCTGTATTGCATTTTGACTTACCTCAGCAAGAGCTTTCGGTTGTTACTGGAAACGAACCCCTTCCTCCCCTCCCCCACCCCCTATATAAGCCTTCATTCAAACATTTGACTGCCATGTTCGCGGTAGAGAAAAATTTTCCATTAAATGAATCTACCAAAATACCATTAACCTAAGCCATTACACCTTCCTAATCGGCACGTATAAGTAATTCTTGCGAAGAACAGCCTAAAAGAGGCAAAAATCGCAAAAGAAACGAAGAATTTATTCAGATTAACATTAAGCTCTATGAAATGAGAAAAGAAACTCCCCCGGGAAAAGTATTCATCTAATCGGGTACATATTACGCTAAGCTTTTCCAGGATGAAACTTTAGCAACCCGGCAAAAATCATCTGGTTTTTAAAAAATTGACTTGTGTTGGTTAATCAAAATAACAACCAGAAATAGATAGCAGTAGATAAATGGGTAGATATGTTTATATCATATATACTAAAAGTAAGAGTAGTATTAATAAAACGATAGGCTTTGGCCAGCTAAAAGCCGTCATATCCGCTCTTGTGGCGATGAAATCGCTTACCTCTGTGTTACCTACAGGCAAAAGTTTAAAGCGTTCGATCGTGTGAGTCATATTTTTCAAGTTTTTTGACTATCTATCGATCGTACCTCGTTTTGTAGAACATCGAAATGCAGTACCAAAAAGCATGCACCATGCTCTATGCTATCATCGAAATCAAGTAATTACAGATTGTGCCAATGGGAGGCTTCTGTTACTAGCCTATGAACCAATAGCAAGTAACAATAGACAAGACAGCGACGAGGGCTGATATACAGCGGCGAGTTTGGATGAAAACATGGAAAACTATTGCTAAAGGATTTTTTAATAGTATTCCAGTGATCGCAGGAGAGTTAGGCATCTTACGCAAGGCTTGAATTGAGCAAGAATTGTGCCACACAATTTAAATTTGGGCGACTTCATATTAAAACTATGATACGTAGTTTTTAACGTAACTAAAGAGGAGACAGTTGCTGCTCCAGCGCATCATTACAGCTTCCCCAGCATCAAGCGGGAACAAAAAATTGTGTTCCGAGTCAAAAATCAAACTTTTCATTAATTTCTTTTCCGGCTGTCGGAGAGTTATGCCTAACGAACTAATGCCGAGTATTTCTCCTACCGTTATATTAATCCATACCAAAGGATTAGCGGATTGTTTCAAGAACACTGCGTAATGCTGGTCATCAGTATAGTTCTCAACTCTGAAAGAACACTTCATAGCTTCTTGTGATACTGTACGATGATGTAATCGCAGCTTACCAACTGATTTTTTCGAGGATGAACAAAAACATTGTTGTCTTTGTTATTCTGTTCCCCAAATTCACTTAACCTACCACTTGACGACCTATTCCTCTACCCAAAGTTTGTGAAAAAAGTTACCTTTTGAAAAAAGTTTCGAGTACTCGCAGGAATCTAAAGAAAAACAACCGAAGAATCGAGTTTTATTCTTAAAACTGCCTTAACGGCTAGAAGAGACAATAGGCTTCATGTATTGAATCCCACCGGGATTATTTTGTATGGTGGCGACATTACGGAAACACCTTAAAATGTATCTGTGAACTTTAATACTGTATTTAGCTTTTCCTCAGCATGAATTGCCTGTATCACTTATCAAAAGCATATTTCAGTATTATAAATAGGTTGGCTGTCGACTAACCAAGAAAAATTATTTCTGCTAGTGACTGACATAGAGGCGGCTAGGATTCGAATTAAAGAACACGTTTCGTTGTAGAGGGATTTTATGTTTCATTTGCACTTGTTCATTGGAGCAATGGCTATTCGGTCGAAGTTCGCGGTCATGCCATACGTCAGCCGGGAACGATGCTGAAGTCCTATTGGGTTCAATTTCGAAGAGCCCCGAAAAAATTTGGAGCTGGTAGTCTACGTATATTTGGTAAAATCGAAGAAACGTACGCTTCAACCTGTAAGCTTAATCATATCGACAAACGGAGAGATTCTCTCGACGACTAACGGAGGTGAGTGAGATAAGATGGTCAAGGGGGGGGGGGGGGCAAAAACGCGTTAAGATTTGTTTACTTAACAAAGTAGAGGCTTGTCTCACCTTTCTCCTGTTTGCTTTCAAACGATATTATTTTTCAGTCTCTAGATAACATCCCCTAACTGAGCGTTTTTTGTGTGTACTTGTATCAAATAGACAAAAAATAACAAACAGTAAGCGAAGAAGAACACAAGGCGTTAGTTTTTCGACCTATTATGAAACATCCAATTATGCACAGTCCCATTTTCTTGAACGATATGATAAGCAGTGTAACGATGCAAAAGTAAGTAGTAAGTAAAAACAACAATTTATAATTTAAACGAACTACTTTATCTGTATATATATTATATATACAAAGCGTCTGCCTTCATTTTGTCCTTAACTGGACAATGAAACTCTTTTTTTTTTTCGTCTTTTAAATACTTTTGGGATTTTGTAGATGGTGAGAACGCTTAGGTATCCGCTGGCGAGTGCTGCGATCTGCTGAGCTTGGCCGAAAATGATCAGATCGATACAACTTTAGTATGGCTTCATTATTTCTCGTCGTCGTCGCCATTGTCTGTCTTTTATCCTCCTCGCACCCTCCTTCGCTACTTTCCTACGTTCAGTGCTGCTGCTGAAGTTCTGACGCAGCAGCTACCCGGGCCAATGCTGTGCTGATGGTGATCTTTGATAATACTACAAAAAGTGGCTCCTCTATTGTTTGAGGCCTTGGCCGCTGAGGAGCGTCAGTCGACAGCAGAATGGCTGCAAGCGGCCCAGAAAATGGGTCGAGATGTATTTCTCTCCTCGCTACTATCGCCCATATGACGCAGTCCATATAATGGGACTAGCGGGCCGCTATGCAGTGTTCCAATAGACAGTGTAGCACGTGTACAATGCGTTATGGGATAACTACAATTAAAGCCGCAAACTACTGCTGTCTGGCAATAAACCAATTCTTCATGCTATTTTGCTGAAATGAGCTTTGAAAGCGCTTCTGGTAAGATTAAAAGCGAAAACCTATTGAACGAGCTCCCACGTTGACTGCGGCAAACGGGTCTTAGATGACCGTATGCAAAGAATTTTATTTAAATGACTGGGATTTCGCTTACCCTGACAGCGAAAACAGGCTAATAGAAAAATCGATACTTAATTCGGCCTAACGATGATACATGCTTGTATCTACTTGTACGTAATTTAAAGCATGCGATAACTAAACAGTAAGTATTCCATTCTACTATTAGGCAATGTAATTAGCTAAGACAATCAACCATAATGATAGATTTTGAAACAGTTCGAAAGGGAGAATTCGACTTATGCAAAAGCGCGGCCTTACACGCTGTCAGCGCATACAAACGTATCGAGTCCGACATGTCAGCCCAATGCGTGCTTTGGCCTACGTAACTATATCTTTATCTCCAGTATACTGAAGCGCAATATTCAATATATTACAGAAGAAATATAAGAATGTATTTCTACTAACTACCGCCTGGAATAAACGTACATAGATACTTGTTAGGGTTTGTCACATACTTTTCAAGGGAACTAGTGCTCGTTGAACACACATAATTTCTTTGGTTCTTCTAAGATTTATTAATATATGAAGCAGTCGTTCATCAGCTCAATTTAAATTACACACGCAAAGGAAAAGTGCAAATAGAAATATATATGGCATTCAAATTGGAAAGCAGTGAGGATATGCCTTCTGGTGCTGCGGTTAGCAACGCCAAAGGTGGCGGGGCCGTTGTCTTTGTGTAAAATGCCCATAGTCTTGCTGTCAAAGCAAACAGCGTTCCGAGCTTTCCCGTGGCAGTAGAATCAATCGTTTTGATACTGGTCGGTTGATCACGGAAGTCCGCAGGGTTTGGACTTCGTTCACCCCCCCTCCACCCCCAGAATAAACGGATTCTTCTATCTCCTATCTGTCTCTCGCGTTCTTATGACCAGCGTGACAGCGTATCCGTTATTCCTTTACCCACTGATCTACACCCACATCCCTCAGGCACTTCGGCAAAATCTACAAAGCTGTGGTAGCAGCAGGCTGGCTAACATGTAACGTCTCGTCGTAACTATGGGCCCCTGTTTAGGTTGCCCGGTGGTTTGTCGACAGAGAAGCTAACGGACCGACACTTTTAGCAACTCTGCGTGACTGAATCCTGACTGAACAGAAGAATTGCGGAGAGAGAAAGCGGGCTTGCTCCTACCGGCGTACCCATTCAACGAATCAGATAGAGACAAAAATGCACTCTACATGAAGCTGGGTAGGGTGAATAAGACGCCCGCTAGCGAAAGCAAAGCGGGTACATATGACGGCAACGTGAGAGAACTCATCTGCAGACCGCAGATAGAGTTTGCAGTATCACTGTAACTTTAGTGAAGGCGAGCACACTGAAGACAGCAGTGCAAAGATGACACAGAAGACCAGAGTCACCAGCGAACTGGCCAAGCCAACATCATCTCTCTAAAAGTTCTATCACTGCCAATGGGGTCTGTGTTGTTCATGACTGCTATCGAATCGCTATCAGAAAACCTGGCAATTCAGTGGTGAGGAGAGATTGGTAAAGCAGGCAAAGAAATGGCTAGTTGGGTTGTCGCACGGGGTACGCAGTAGCCTAAACGTTGAATAGGTGCAGTGAGGCGGCAGAGATATGACAGACGATAGGACAGCGGAGCAATCACACACGGATAGCTACAACCGGACACAAGAAGGCAAAGCTGGGACGTAAGGCAGCTTCAACAAGATGGAGGTGCCGCCGCTGCCATCAAATCGTCTTGTGACAAGGAAATATCGCGAACTCGTGGGCAACTAAACTGACTGTTCAATTCGGGATTGATTATAATAAAACAACTAAAACAGGACGACAACAAGCGTTGCGTTTCCTCGACCAGCAAAGTGACAAAATCTTCTTCACTCATTGGACGTTCTCGCGTGGGTGAACACCGGCACTTTGTCCTCTCATGTTGAGTAAATAGATGGACAAAGTCGTTAGAGCTCGAGAACCAGTAATTGCATTATTAACAATTTCTATGGGCGGAAACAACAGTTTCTATGGGCGTCCTTACATATATTAATCCAGTTACACATTGATTTACGTAATCACCGTGTAATCACGAATCATGTTTTTTAAACGGACTAGCTATTTTTACAGACACGTATAGATAAACTTTAAGTTTGAATAATCGAAAAAAGGTGACCGATACTGGGCTGGTATGAACAACAAAAGATGGAAGAATTATAACATTCATTTAACAAATATTTGCCATATTTCATTTTGGTTCATAGCCAATAATTCAACGTAGCTCCTCTATAATGTGTGGTTTCACATCATGTACAACAGTGATGGATAATTGTAGAGTACCCTTTCGTCAATTTGTTTCTAATCTCTAATAAGAACACCTGTACATCTGTTGTCGTTGTCTGAGCCAGCACCTGGCTAACACCGCTAGTCCATAGCTGGCCTGAGATGGCCCCATATTTTTACGCTCTAACCAGGCAAATTGTTCACCGTTAGAGTCACAAGCGATGCATATATACCGCTCTCAGACTGGCAAATAAGCGTATCTTGATAATTATAACACACGTACATACAGCCCACTGACAGCAAAGCCAGCGTATGTCTATACGGAGACACCCAATATCTTCCAGAGATTTAACCATTATGCTACCTATACGGATACAGCACGGCGCTAGCATGTGGGGAAAAAGGCGGGATGGAGCACGCTCCACCAATGCCAGCCTGCTAACCCGGTGAATGAGGAAAATTCTTTAGCACGTTTTGTCTTAGCCACTGCTGGTTCCATTTAGTGGGAACTCATTTACACAATAGTCTCCAATGACACCAGTCTGTGTGAACGTAAACGTGGAAGAAACGGCGCGCAGCGGTGGAGGGAGGGTACAAGCTTGGGTCTAGATAGGGGGAACTAGGTGAGAATAGAGGGTACCGGAAGGGAGCAAAGGACGCGCCTGCTGAAAAGGAAAAAAGGCGGCCCAATCTACCCACATCCCCCGTTGGGCGTTCTTCTTTTCGTTCTAGATGCAGCAGAAAGATTCTCATTAAATGCGTGCACGACGTAAGTTTGAACCTCAGCAACTTCACCAAAATGGGTAGCAGGTAGCGAATACCAATGTAACACAATGGCCTTGCGAATGTTTTTTCATGAGTCGCTTTTTGCAAAAAATTTTGAAAATTTTGTTACACTACTGATGCATCAATGTTCGTTTAAGAAATATCAAGCGATAAGAACGGGTCTTAATTGAGTCAGATATTCATTACCTTTATGTCATTTAGTAACACCCGTTCCATTGAGCTGAATAATATAGTTCATCAATTTATACAAATCGACCCCCTTCACTCTCAAAGACGAGTGTATGCTATACGCCACATCGCGGATCATTTTTCTAAAGCAGCGCGTAATGGATTTCTTGGCCTGGGCACGTTGGTTAAGGGCTACCGAGGCCGATGGCCAGCGTCATTATCAACAGATATTTAACACCGTGTAGTACATATACACCCGGTTGTGAGTATAAAAAGTACTAGATCGACGAATGCAATTGAAAATTCTGTAAAAACAGAAGTCCAGCTTGTTTGCAATCTGCCATTTGCCAATCTGCCATATTTTATTTGATTGTTTTGCTTTGATAGAACCAATGTATGTCTAACTTACCTGTTTTCCGACAAAATAAGTTTAAAAAAGCATCTATCCTAGCAACATAGATAATCAAAATTGGTCGTAGATCCAAAGAATTGTTAGGCAACGTCAGGTTCATGTCCGTTTCCTGAATCCGGTTACTGATATAGCAAGAGGTAACTTTGACTTCTGCATATATAAAATGCCTGTTATTGTCAATCTTGCGTCTTTAACCTTCAATATCAAGATTTATTGTACCCCAAGTTAGCTATTCATACAAACAATACCAGTAAGCACAATTAGCTTCTAATGGACGAGCTGGCACTGAAGGGCTAAATCTCATAAAAAAAAAAGTCGATTTGTAAGTTGTACCAAGCTACAGAATGAACAGAAACGTTTATAAATTTAAAAAGTTACTGATGTACCTAGGAAAAGGAACAGCCGTATCGGTGTCATACATTGGTTGATCATTTGTAAAATTTCTGCATGGTCCTCAAATATATCTTCATTTATTCTTTTCTTTTAACTTCCTGTTAAAATAGTTCGTGAGTGAAAAATATATGGCCGGTAAACATTTGTTTACCCGTTACCTTCGTCTTTAAGTTATCATAACTCGACCATTAAACGACAGATCATTACTTTATCCTTTCTAAGTTCATCTACGAACTGTATTTGTAACAATGGTCCCTGCTTAGTAAGTAGTTAAACCACACAGTGCAGCATAATGGCTGAAGTGCTGCTACTGCTTAAAGCTGCTTTTCCGCTACCTATATACGATGGCGGCGCTTGCTGAACTGGCTGCAGATCAAGAAACCCTGGATAACCCTTGGGGGCAGCTGAATGCTTGTCGTTTGCTGCTATTCCTCCCTCTACCCGTCTTTTCCATTCTCCAATTCCCCTATGCTCAACCTGAGCATCTCATCCTGCCATTTTCCTGTACCGGCTGCGGCTGTTGCAGACACTCACTTTGTTGTGTGTTCCCGCTCTCGCCAGGCCAGTCGCGTGTAATCCCGTGTGATGTATTGCGGATTATCCCACGCCACTCATGACGGCCGTTACTACTAGAGCCGCTACGGCTGCCGCCGCAGCCAGCAACCATCCAACGGTGGATTCATCTCTCTCCCCCATGTTGCAGCTCCTTTTTATACCCCCCATTCCCCTACCTCCGTTCTCCTTTTCGCTCTATCCTAGTTTCCTATTTTCCTTCATATGCCTCCTTATCATCCCCGAATTCTAAACTCCACTCCAGCCACCCCCGTAGCCCCTTTAGGCGTACAGTCGGCTATTTCTTTCTAAGTAGGATCTGGCCTTCTCGGTTTTCCTCGTTTGGGGAGTTGTTCTTCGTATGTGCCGGCCCTATGAGCCCATTCGAATCTGCCTGCGAACGCGCCTGCTGCGAGTCAAGTTCCTTGAGCGCTTTCAGAAGTACTGGTTCCTGTGAGACTGGCCAGTCCTTGAGGATGCGGGCTCTGCTTCGCCAGACGCGTAGTGCCTGTCGTGGGGATTTGCATCCAGAATGCATTCATTCAAGTACGTAGTCCTGTCATACGTAGCCTGCTGGCTGTCTCGTCCGCATAGTACCAGCCCGTAATTCCTCCGTCTCTCTTCCTTATTCTTATACTTTTATTCCTCTATTTTGGTCTAAAGTGAAGTTTTGTTCTGCAGACTTTTCTATGAACGGGCTATTTATAGCAAGTAAACCATATATGAGTGTCGCTCAGAATTTTTACTATGCGCGAACGAAATGATAAGGCGTAATGCGTCTATAAAAGGGACCACACATATTGTTCAACCCTTTATCTCATAGAATATTGTGCACTAAACTTTATCGTAAATGTCTAATCTTTTGGCAAGAGAAAAGCGAATGAAGAAGAGCAGTTAGTCGTTCTACAATCGATATTAACAATAGGTGATAATAGATGTACAGAAAAATCTCTAGCTTCAACTTTGGTAAATGTGACCTTTTCTAGCAGTGACATTGTTTTATTTGTTCTGAAATATTTAAACCGTTTTTGGTTCACGCATAGTGTAAACAGGACAGATACTGCAATGGGGTTCCAGAAGTGTGTCCCCGAAAGGCGACTCATATCTTCCGCGTAAGTGATGCAATGGACCATATAAATGCAAAGTCAGATCATATGTCAGTACGGGTTACGAATAATCAGAAAATAGTTTATTGCATATCCAAAAAATAAGTTGTGCTCTCGATGTTTGGACATCTAAAGACTTTTTTTTTTTGAAAAAATTCAGACACTGCTGAAGAAAAATTCTGCTCAGATCCAGCAGAAACTCTCTGATCAACGTGGAGTCATTCAACAAACAGTGTTGTATCGTCTGAACTCTTCAAGAAGGATATAGAAGGCACAAATAAGGATTCGCCATAAACCAAATAAATAAATAGGGACCGATATTGCATCTTACGCGTCCTTTAGATCTATCTTTTAGAGCTAAACATTCAGATATTACAGTATTGTTAACAAAGCACCCATTGTTGAATGCAGATAGCGATACCCATCCAGACATAAACCCTCATATTTAATTACAAGTGAAAATTAAGAGACGCACGTGTTACGCTGTGAAAGCTGACCTAACACTGTTTTGTGACTAAAGTGACGGGGGCCGTAGCGTCCACACAGGTTATTTAAATGTTACAAAAAACAGGCAGACCGTGCATTCTGGGTCGGCTATCGTAACGGATACTTAGGCGTTTTAATGAAGATGAATTAATAAAGATTACCTTATTATTAAGATTACCTTATTTTCGCATTTATTGAGAAATCGACAACAATCATTCTATTACTTGATGATAAGCTGCGATAACATATGAGCACAAATGTGTATCGAGCGCATTTGGGGATGTCCGAAAGAAGTAAAGCGCTCAACGGAATAAATGAAGACCGGAGCTAGTGCCATCATCCCAAATACGATCACTTCGGGTTTTATCGAAGGATGACCACACATGACGACTTTGAGAAGCCTCAGATGTCACCGAAGGTCCTCTCCTATAAGGCAAAACAAATAGCCACTTTGTTACAGAGTTGCACTTCTGAGTAACGTCCGAGACAAGGTTGTGGACATCCGTTGTTTCGAGGGGCGATTCCGGAACCTCTCTATTCGACCCTGGTGCATTAAGCGGAATCGAATCTATAATGGACAACATGGTGATTGCGACTGTCCATACGTTTCATAGAACTCCACGGGTAAAACGAGAAGTAAGGAAACAACGGTGAATATATATTGAGTATTAGGCTGATTTCCTCAATGTTAGCGTTTTTAGCATTATTATATATTCTGGCTCTACATCGATCTCAATTACTTAAAAGATTCATTCGTGAGTGTGGTAACTGTAACGGGAACGTCTTTATATTTTTAGACGTGAATCTCATCACAAGCGCATGAATGCACCTTACTAATTTGGGGGGGGGGGGGGGCAAACGCGTCAGGAGACGTAAGCTAACCAAAATAAAAAAAATTCTAGAAAAATAAAAAAAATTATAGAGCAGTGTAGGGTTAGCGAGAATTCACCAGTTCCTAGATCCTTTTAACTAAACGTTTTTAATGGTTAAGATCTTAGTTATAGACAAATATATTTAGAATTGGAATCTCTTTAAAGAGGGCTGCTGGCTTCTATTCTGGAATACCTGTACAACTATCAAAGAAGCGCGTGATGTTAAAAGTACTACAGTGCGAATCAACGGAACATCTAGGTTAGTGTTCCGATCTTTGTGATGCTCAAAGGACAAGCAAAGGCCCTTGGACCCCCTCAGACGTAAACTGCAAAGTTCGCCTGCATTGAAATGAATTTCCTGCTGCTTTGTCCGTTGCTAGCTCCTTCTCTAGCCCATATCCCGGCGGCCTGCGCCTATCATCGTTCACACACAGTCGAAAACACAAAGACTTCTCTTACTTTGTTTGACAAGCAAGCACACGACGACGGCTTGACGTTGCCGGTCAGATCGGTCGGCACTTTCGAAGACCCTGATCATTATAAATCAGCATGATCTCGTTTCCGCTGCGTCACGTGCCTGATCTGACAACCGCTGTGAATCTATTTCCGGTGCGACTCAGCCCGATTTCCGGACGCGCGCAAATTCAAAGCATACCGTTGTTTTGGCCTGTGCTGTTACCGTCGCCGCTGCCTCTACGATAACCATCAGACCAATGCTACCTTTTGTATATCCACCTTATGCTATATACTTGTCGGAAGTTGGAGGAATATAAGGTTTATTTAAACCAAAACACAATGCTAAGAGCAACTGCATCAGTGTACCGTTCGTGATAGATAGTTCTCTTCAAAACACCGCCCAAACATGTCGACCTTTCGTACCGAACAACCGGATGAATCTATCAACGATTCTTTTCGGGCTGTCCAATGTCAGCCTTGACAAGTGAAGTAAGCGAGCGTCTTCCTGCTTCAGTTATGGCAGCTGTAAAAAGAAAAAGATGTAATAGAGGTTTAGAATTCGAATACGATAGCATGAACGATTGATGACAGCCTAGCGACAATGAAAGGGTGAAGAGACTGCTCTCGGCGAACATCCGACGGACATAGTAGAAAAATTTTGATCGATGACATGTAATGAACTTGCCTTTTGGTTCCGCTACAAATTGCCCTATTCTTACAAATATTCAAAAGCTTGGATTGACCGCTCTCAAAAAAGCGTGTTCTGTATTAATTATTTGGCGACGAGCTCCTATGAAATTAAACATAAATTTCATAGGAGCACATAGAGCCCATAAATGTCCGAGCTCAAGTCGTTTTTATGTTTGATTATTTTTCGATGATAAATTTTAACTGATTATGGACCAACAACAATCTTTAACACTGTAATAACTAACATTAATTCTACATACGCTAGTAGCGCTATATATAACGATAGTGTACGGCACAATTGAGAAGGGGTCAACCGTTTACCTTTATAGACATAATACTTTGTCTTATCAAACTAGTACGTATATCCGTCTGAAATCTGTCCCTCGTTGAGCGATCAATTTCGTCGGCAAAGTTCTAGTTACAACACCTTCTAGAGCCATACAGTTCTATATATAATAATTATTACTATTATTATTATTATAAGTAAAACAAAAATAAGTGAATTGCTCTATCATCGATGTTACCGAATTACCTTCTATGTGCTTTAGGGTTTTTCGCGAGCGTAGCAGATGTGTACAAATAACTATGAGAACACACACGATAATAACACTATGAGAAAGTCTCGTTAATGCAAAGATATTGACGAATATATCTTAACGAGCTCAGTCGAGAAGTTTTCTTGGATACCACCGAATTTTTTGCTCTTTCTGCAAAGCCATACAAACAACCTTAACAGTAGTTTACTTTGAAATTCTACTAACAGATAAAAGGACGGATCCACGCTTGGTCACATAAAAAAAAATTGATGTCGTTCTTTGTTAGAGTTTCGACGACCGTCGCATAGCGAAGCATTAGTGGGCTATATTTGAAGCTGGGGTGCCTGATTGACCTTACTCTGTGAATTCGTTCGATGTCTGTTGCTTTGTATACGTACAAGACAATAAAGAAGCAACGAAGAACAGAGGGTAGAGAAGTGGACTGGAACAATAATAGAAAAGAAAAGAAGATATCAATGAGACATTCTTGCTTTTACAAGTACCGAGTGATGGTTCCAAGGCTAGTTGTCGAGGTAAACAAACATTGTTCGTAATAAAAACTGCTCCGCTAAAGCCCTCGCTTTTCCGATTCTGTTGTTATATAGCTAGTACTTCGGACCGTTCAATGGGATTCCTGTTCCCGACCCTCAGATCGTATTTGACATTCAAATATGTGTTTGTTTGCTAAACGAGAAATATAACATACGATGAATGAGTAAAAAAAAAGGAAATAAAGGCCACGAGTTCCCGGAATCGAGCAGACATTCTGTCACTGGATTCGAACTGACCCTTTCTTAATAAACATTTCACACGGGCATGGCTTACACGGGTACGCTTTGAATCGAACTACTGTTGAATGTGGCCTTGTCATAATCCGGCCTAATTATTTTCTGATTGTAGTTGACCAGTCACTGAGTCGAGAGTACTGCTAATGCTTGCCTTCAGAAACGTATAATACGAAGCTGTTAACATTAGTATCTATTGCTTAAATGCACATCCCTATTACTCTATTCATCTATCAAGTAATCGTATGAGCGATAAGCCAAAGAGGAATTGAAGCAAGCGAAAGATCAGGCCAAAGCATTTATACGCAATAACTACTATTCCATTTAGAAATAGAATTAAGCGGAACTACGTAAGTAACGTTTCGATGGCTCTACAAGAAGTAACGAGTAGAAAAAGGCGGAGTCCACAATGGAAGCTTTATAGCAGCAATATGGCATATATACGGAGGCTCTGCTTATAGTCAGTTTGTTTCTGCAATGGTTTGAGTCGTTTGTATAGACTCGCATGCTGTGGTATCGAAATGCCGTAATGATCTTCTGAAACATACCACAATTTAAAATCCAGATTTCCGACAGAAGTGGATGTATTTAAGAGTACCAAACAATTCTCCTAGCCGCTAACTATGGCCAACACAGGTAGATGAGCATACCTACGCTTAGTGAATACGATGTAAAAATATCAAAATGAATAATAGGAAGCAATCAGGGCTCCTCGAAAAGTAAAATTGTTTACTACATACCTCAAATGTTACTCCGACTAACACAAAATAACAAACATGTTACTACTGCTTATAGTTAAAATATAAGAAAAATTTAACATCCACCGATAATACTGTTTACTGGTGAACATACAAATCGTTTTCGGTGTTGAAATAGCCCTTCGAATAGAATCTCCCTATATTTAGATCTGTATTCTTGGTTTAGGTGGTTTCTAGGACAGGGAACGATTTCAATTTCACTATTTACGGTGATCGCCCACCAATTTTATAACCTCTTCTTGTGCGGTCCTTTCGTTTGATTTTATACCATGGCCAAGTATCACTGTACTCACGCAGGATACACACACGCGTACATCTACACATTGAAACACATACCGCGAGGCTCACACACAATGGCCTTACGCACAAACTCTCAATCTGTAATAATTCACCAGATCGTAAACCCTTCTTTATAGGCTGCTAGCTAGCTAGCCAGGTCATAACGGGGCAATAAGTATAGTTTGCCCAACGATAGTGACCGTATTATAGATAATATTTAATGACAAAGAGCTGAAAGTTTTTCACCCAGTAATATTTTTTATACATCGACAGGCGACCAATTTCATCTCTAGTCATTTTAACACTGATTTTCAGTCCTTTTAACAGGTACAGGGCAAACTGAAAATCGTATGATATCCTCCGTAATAAGGGGATGGAAATATTAAAGAATAAAATAAATTTATTGGGGTATGCTGATTCGAGGCTTAATATTACGTCTATGTGATTTTCATACTCATTAGAGCAACTATTATTGAGTTTATTCCTGCCATATGTGCAACATAATGATTAGTCAGCATAAATTTATCTAAATATTATTATAGTTACTGTGGTGCAGATTGATTCATGTAGATCACGACGATTAATAATTATCTTTGAGGGTATTTTCATCTAATTTAATAGGCTATATTTTTTTTCGCCACGGGGTATTTAAGAAAGAGGCTGCCACAGCTAACTGAAAACTAAGTGCTACATGTTAGAATTGCTAGAAACGAATAGCAAAACCAAATACTGCAATATGATGATCTCTGGCGTATTTCTTAATAATGGCATAGGGTATATTTTTAATACTCATAGACTATACATCCAGGAGATGTGTTCCTATATGTGCTTTTCTTAGTTAACTGCCCTTTGTTGAATTGCTGCTGGCATATCAGGAAATGCATTAAAGGTTTGTTACCAGCAATTCACATTTTCGAACTTTTAGACCATTTTTGTGTCGTGCACGCCTCTATCTTTCCTGATGGCAGCCGCAAACGCCCGTCAATAGTTTTGTTTTTATCTTCACGACTTGGCCAAAAAACAGTTGGGTCTGAGAGGATCTGCAGTGAAGAGATTGAAGCCTCATAACTCCAACTCCCTTTCTATTTCGCTAGAGGGATGAACGTCCAAGACCTTATGGATGTGCTTTTAAATTGAATGTATTTTTGTCCTTGTTCGAACTGTTCCTCCTACCTGCCAACTGTTCGTTTTGCCCGAGGTGCGACAGCTATATCCACACAGTCGATTGACCTCAATTCATGTTCCGCTGCGAAATAGTAGGGTTATAATTCCTATTATAATGGCGTATTATCTATCGTGTTTGCATGCCGTCGAGAGATACTGGTAATCTAGGTTCGAGTCCGGTCGTAAACAAATTTTGTTTCGTGCTAGGACCACGTGTATAATGGAGTGCCTAATCGCAGTAGCGGTTGTAGAGCTTGGAGCGTCTAGCCGACCAAGCAAAGCTGCCTTAATAATGACTTTAGCCGCGTGCTACGGTGGCAACGGCGGAATGATCCCACTATCGAACCCGCATATACATGGGGAGCAATTAACAGAAAATCTCTTCTAGTGAGTAACAATAATGAGCCTTCTTATGATAGGTTTTGGGCAGTGTGACGTTTTATTATAGTTACTTGTAGATGTAAGTCTATTCATAGACGGGTCGCCCTTATCACGATATGCCCTGAATGTACACTACGATGCGAACCTGTCAAACGAAATTACGATGCGCAGTAGAGCGTTAAAAAAGCGTTGGCATATACACTACAATGTCTAGGTACGCAATTCTTGTTCTACTATCTGACTGGTTGAAATCTGAAATTGTATTTCTGATTGTATGCAATTAGATAGTCAGCAAGATATGTAGTTGCAGTGACTCGCGATTAGCGGAAGATAGTGAAAGGCTGGATGTCAGTGGCAAAAAAGGATCCTGTTCATCTACCATGTTGTAGTGACACTAGCAGATGAAATTCCTTCCAAGATTTTATCCAGACTCTATCTTACTGTGAACTGCTCCGACGCTTTTTCATCCCGAGTACGCCAAGTGGAAATACAATTTTCCGCTCGATGTGCTTTAAAACCTTGATCAGATGGCTGGTAGTTGTGGCGGGGAAAGAGGGGTTGACGGCTTTAGTGGTCGAGAATTCACATGAGTGGGTTGGGGAGATGATACCGAAATTCTTAACACTTGGTTAAAGACCCCTGACAAAACCCTCTCAGATGCCCCATTCAGTTTGACGCCAGGGATTCTTTCTTCGTTGACCAAAGACAAACTCCTCTGGTTTGTTCCTAAAGAGCGAATGACCTTCTGTTTCCTGAAAGGCCAGCCGTCTGTCGATTATGTGGATCACTCGCGGTGATACGATGTGCGGCCGTGGATAATGCCGTATATGCATTCCCGCATCTTAGGACGCCCCCGATCATTGACCCGGCCGCCCTTACCATTTTCCGCAAGAAAACGCTTCGTCACAGCACCATCGGCGCCAGCTGTGCAATCTCTGAACGTTCGGCTGTCGTTAGACGGTGAAAGAATGGTGTTTTACAGACGATCACCCGTCAACAAACCTAGAGCATACACATAACTAACGTTAGCTTTTTGGGTAACGGCGCTACAACGTGACACTAGCGAGATACGCAGTTGGCACCTTTACGTCAGAAGGTTAGATGGCTCATATAGTCACCCACACGATTGCCGACACACACAGCTACGTGGGGGTGTAGATACTTAGAAGGTAGTGTATGAGTTCCAAGGGACTAGGGGTGGGTTATAAGTGCATCGTTATGACGATGACCTCCGACGGCAGGGGTTGCGGCCTGCTGGCACCCGCTGCGCCTGCCGATGACACCACCTCTGATTAACGACGAATAGGCTCGGGACATCGGCCAATGGCGATGGTACGCCAAAGACCAAAGAAGCCAAAGGACGGAGAGGAAGCTGTAGGCATCGTCCACTACATACGTAGTCAAGCCATGTTAGGAAAATGGCAGAGGAAAGGCCTATTCTCGTTTGCCCGCCCTATAGAGGTGCCATCGTGGTGGACGCCTCGAAGGCTAAAGACAACCTGGTGAGTGCTACCTTTGTCGCCTAGTAATTAGGCCAGTAAGAAGTGATGGGGCGGGTCTCATAGGTCCACTGAGAGGTCAGCACACCTCTCCTGCTGATGTTAGCGGATGGATATGTAACTAGCCCATCCGGAAAGTAGACTCCTGCAGCTGACAACAACAAAGGTTAGATTCTTCTCCGCCCTTAGCTTTTCGCTTCGCTTCTGTTGCAACTACAGGTTTGTTGCCGCAGGCCCATTCTGTCGACTCCATACAGTTGAGTTCGATCGGATGCAGCACCACACCGATTATTGTAGGGGACATTGGCTTTTACTTTCCTATTGCAGCCTAGCTCACAGCAGATACAGACCTGCATTGTGCCGGAGACGGTGGTGATTTAGTAAAAGAAAAGTTTTTCGGAATTCAATTGGTCTCCTGTGTAAACTTCGCATCAATGATTGATATTATTCTCTCAGCGTAGCGCACGTAGAAACAGACTATAGGAAAGCAACTCCTTCAATTCGCAAAGCATCTGTTCAACGACATCTTATTTAGTCGTATCGTTCTAATTTTGCAAGGCGGTGGACACGTTATCCAGTTTGGCTCAACTGTAATCAATGAAAGGAGTGCAGTTTGTCTAATTGTCTCAAAGACCTTTTATAACGTAATTTTTTTTGGAACAAGAGTAACAGGAAGCTTGTACGAGGAAAAGAAACTCTGCGTTTTTTTACATTGTTAAAAATAGTGATTCAAGTTTATCAAGTTAAGGTTACGGTAAGGCTTGCATGAAAGGAACATGAGGGATAGGGGAGGTATCTAGATCTTTTCCGTACCGCTCGGATTTGATAGTATATACATAAAAGTGGAGTGGCATGTGCTATTCCTGCAGAAAGCATTCAAATCATATAGATAAAAACAAAAATTATATGTACCGTATTCTGTATCTCGTGGAAGAAGGTACGATAGTTATGCATACGGTAACTTAATACAGAATACTTGAAAACGTCAATTGCTGTTGTTAAGAACTGGAATATATACACGTACGTATATATCTATATACTCCACCACTGCCAAATGTATTAAAGATAATGACCATATGAACTGGTCAATGAATGCTAATGATTTCACTTCATTGGCCGCTTTGGACATATAGTTGTTTCGGTTCATAAAGCTTTCGACATGGCGTATATTTGTTATACGTTTCATTTGCATTTCGCCTGGATGAGGAATGAATATAAACAACGGCTTTTATGGAAGTTCTCCTCAGTTTAATGTCTCCGATCAGATTGGTACAGCGCCTACTCGATCTTTTTGAGAAATAATTTATTTCGAGACTTTACTACAGAACAACACTGAAACAGCTTTCACTCAAATTTGTCAAACGTTTATATATTATCAACTCGTACCTTGTTTTATTTATATATTAGCTAATTAGTTGTTTTGTGGTCTATAGAACCCGTGTGTTTGACTACCGATTCTCTCTCAAAGGTAAAAAAGAATGATCCTGCATATGCTAGGAATAAACAGGTATAGACATTCACGACAGATTCACTAATGAATTGTATATCGTTCAACAGAGCTGTTGGATGTTAGATATAAAATCTTGGAGGATGCTTTAAAAGCTGAAGCGGTTGTTTGACGATTTCACAGTTTGTCAGCGATGAAAGTGTTGGCCAGACGATCTTTTAAATAAAAAGTATGAACTTTTTTGTAAAATGAACAGGTTATCTCATTGTAGCAATCGAGGCAATGTAACTTTTCTGATTCTCAATTTAATAGTGTACCTTATAGAAAGTAAAAAAAATACCTATTTCGAGAAATTCTTCAAACATCTTTTATAAAACGTTAGCGCTTTGGTGGTCTCATATACCTAAAGTTGCTTCCGTATGTTCATGGCTGTTATGCATAGTCTGCCAGAAAATGATTGGCACAGTAATAGCATATCTATATTATAGTACAGTTCCGCTATCGGCTGTTTAAGGGGAAAGACATATCGCCGTTAACGTCCGCAGGAAGGCCGCGAAAAACTGCCAGTCGTTATCGCAGTATTGAGCTCAATAAGGCCGTAATCCCAGAGTGAAGTTTATTGACCTGCCTAACTTCATCTGATAGACGAATTCTAGCCACTGTAGCTGCCACATTGCAGATCTATCAACAGTCTGAGGGCTGATCATACGTACTTTTGTTCTGCTTGCGACACACGATGAAATGGCGCACGTCGAGCCCAAACGAAAGACACTACAATGTGTTCTGACATTTTCTCAAGACCTGCCAGGTACGACAGTTGGGAGAAACTGCTTATGGAGCATGTAGACTAGATAGAAAGTTGAAGTATCAGCCATTGGGATTATGAAGATCCATGACCTGCCTTCTTACCCTTTCCTGCTTTATATACTGATCATTGACCTGCACATCTAGGAAGCAAAGGATATCTCTACTGCTAAAGAATGAGATGACCATCAACGAAAGAGGTGTCACCGCGCTCAAAAGCTACGTCTGTTAGTTTAGAGCGTAGCTGAAGCACATCTCAGGCCATCTGAGTGCTAATACTAAAGACTCCGATAAGGTTGGTCGACGCTGCATCGTGCACGAGATAAGCAATAAAAGAGGGACATGATCACAAAGTCTATCAGGTCGTCCGATAGCAAAGCCCGAGCCACAAGCGGCCCGACTTGTCGAGGTATCTGCTTGCCGCAGTCGGTGGTCTAACTTTTGCTTCATCACACAACGTCGAGCATATTACTAGCTGCTTTCGAGAAAATAATAGTGTTCAGGCGACGCAAACGGGTAAGGCTGGTGCACAACAGGACGCGATGGCCTTTTGGCCTTGTCGCAAGACCTGCAGCTCTCTGATTTGAAGGCTGTTTGTTCTGTAGGATGCAAGTGTGCGTTTATCAGCAGCGGCAGCGGTCGGCGAACACCCATAGAAGGTTATTATCTTCTTATCAGAGACAAAGTGACATTTACTCCTGTTTCACTTCTTTCACAGGCTGCCACGCACAGGGGTTCCCTTTTCCATTGAGCTGCGTCCCATTAGAGCGGTATCAGCAAGACTGGCAAGTACAGTGCGACAACACTTTAGTTATACACAGCTTCGACTATTTGTATAGAAGCTGCATATTTATCTAACTTTGCAGACAGGTCTCCAATGTATAAGCTGCATTTTGCGAACATAGTTTAATGTCAGTGTGTACGCTAGTTATGATCATCACTGCTCTATTAACCAAGTTTCTATGCCGAAGTCCAAGGGTGCTCAAGGCAAAAACAATAGGTAATTGTTTGTCGAATCGTATCATAGATAATAATAATAACAGTAACTACACTAAGCTAGAGCTCAGTGGCTGCGCGAAAGCGATTAGCTTATGGAAGTGTTCCAGCATATTCAAATGAAATCGCGTTCTGCCAAAAAAGAAGATCAACCTAAGAGAATTCATCAAGAATTATCATTTACCAGGAAGATTTCGTAGGCGGTCTTTTAGCAATTCTGCCCCTTCTGTTAGGTGAACTGATTTGCAGAGAGGATGGATTACTTGACGATCATTCTAGCGTTGAGCGTCGTTACCCAAGTAGCTCGCATTGCCCGCTGCAGTCCTTCGCACGGCGTCAGGGTTAGTGCGTCTGCATAAACTAGGAATGCCGGCAAGGTAGAATCGGTGGCAGTGAGGACGCTCTTGTAGTATAGACCTGCCGGGAACTTCACTTGCGTACGTCAACGTCTCAGCATTTAATAAAAGGCCCAGTAAAAATATTATTGCGTTCTATCGCCAAGGTCCAGCGTTTCCAGAGGTAACAGAGGCTTTGCGGGCTGCAAGTGTAGTGCTTGCTAGAGTCGGCTGATACAGTAAGGTAACTAGCTTTTCCACCCCAACCAGAGCCAATTCCATCACTTCAGAAAACACTTTCAGAGGTTAGACTCATAAAGGTTTTATACAACAGAACCTCGTAAAAAAATATTACCTAGAACGATATTCGTATTGGTATAAGTTGGACTACCATTGCCAAAATAGAAAGACGAAACTGCATAGATAAGGTTCGTCTGTCGAAGTCCGGTTTCGAATCTATACCACAACTTGCCCTAAAATTAGGAGACGTATAGGTTACTAACCTACAAAGTGAAGACCATAGATCAAACAGAGTGTTCGAACGTAACCGTGGGCTCAACGTGTAGATGATAAAATGTTGGGTCATTGGCCAGTCTCGATCGGCATAGCAATCTATCAAACCAACTAGCCTACAACTCTATAATATTAGAAATACATCAACAGGTCAGAGCAAAATAACCTGTAGTAGGTTTTTTCTTTATTGCCTATTGCTGGAGACATCTAAACGTTACTAAACAGTATACCATTTATCTGTCTCAGATGCTTCCACCAAAGGTGTTCGCTCTGGTGCTGCCGCGCCATGATCTCAGCTGTCCTGTAATCGTTGTGTGTTTAGCATCATCGGCAAATAAACGACACTCCTTTTCGCATTGCGTATCGGCATATGAACGCATTTATGCCGTTGATTGACAATAAAAGCAACAAAACAGTATAGCATAATGTTGTTTTATTCAACTCGAAGTTGATAGTCGGTGAATAGCGATATCGCGCAAACGTTCGCTTCCTTTTACTTTGCTATTCCTCACATCCGAACGCCCCGGCAGGCTTTTCAAGGTGCCTAGAACCTGCAACAGCGATTACGCGCTGCCAATCGCAGGAAATTAGATGCTTTCAATTGTTTCTTGTCCTGCTTGTAGGAGGTAAAGGCACTAAAAGCAGGAAGCCTCTCACTCAGAGTGATTATTATTTGTTGGCCGCAGACCTTGTAGCCATTTTCGAGATTCTAGCACATCTATACATACAAACTTTGCTAGCTCTCGATTATTAGACTAGCTTGCAATGTGTTTATATAATCATGTTTTTTAGTTTATCTTTAAAATGGTGGGGCTTGAGACGAAGGGTGTGCTATCATGAGAAGTAACATGAATGTTTTCGACTGATTTTCGCTATGAAATAAGAGTCTAAAACACGTGTAACTGTCGAGTAAAAATTATTTCACTGTCGATGTTTTTCCCGCGTTCCGGCCTTTTCCGGAACCGTTTAGTCTACAGTGACTAGGATTATAACAATGTGTGTTCACTGTGGAACTTTTATTTGTACCGCGTTTAATAGAATTCCTTTACACTTAACAACAGTAACATATATTATAACATTATTTACAAAATTTTCAACATTGCAAAAGAATATCAACTATTTTCAATCGTCGCGATGTTACAATAAACCCCGTCAGCAATTACTATATACTTTGAGACGGTAGTAACTTTTAAAAACAAAATTTAAAAGTTATTTGACTAAATTTAAAAGTTTTGACTAAAAAATAGTGAAACCGTATAGTTGGAACCATCTTGGTTTGCTCAACGAAAACGATCCAAGCCTTGAGTGCGTTGATATAGCTCAACAGACGATTCGTACGCGTCTTCGGCGTCCTAAAAAGATGTTCTCTTTTCGTACCACCGGCTATCTTACTACACACGTACACGAAAACTACTCCACAAGTTCCTTTTTTAAAGTGGAATTAAATGCGCCACTATTATGAGCCTAAAGTCGATGTTGCTGGCAAAGTTAAGACTCAGTTTCTAAAGGGAGACGTGGTTCCCCAATTTAGTATCTTCGTTGGTTCTACATCTTACGTTATCGGATTGAAAAGAAAACGTCGAAAGCTTGCGTGTGTCAAGTGATTGTTTACACAACTACATGACCTAATATACTTGCAATCTGTCCAGAAACCCTAACGGTGGCTTTTTCATACGGTCGATTTCTACAATGACCGTCCATTTCCATCCATGCATTATATCACTCCTGACTATTTTCTTCACGGAGGACATGTTAGTTAACTGTTGAACTGTCCACACCGAATCGTCAGAACCAGCAATCGGAGAAGGGTTTAACAACAATAGGCCCCGGCATATCGAAGTTTCGATAGCAATACAGTGTCACCGAAGATACGCTTTGAATCTGTTAAAATATCGACCTGCCCAAACGCCTTCACAATATATAAAAGTATACATGTAAATTCGGTGCTTACAGTTTTCGTAGATAATCTGCTATGCTCAGACTGGCCGATCAAGGCTGCATATATTTTATATTTCTATAAAGTAATTGTTGGTCGTTTTCAGTACTCGTAATGTTTGCAGTAGCCGAAATATCGGCCGAAATAATAAGTTGCTCGCACAGAATGCATTAATAACGTTTTTGGCTGGAAAGAGTAACCTAACTATCAGGGCAAATCATCGTGTTAGCAGATGTTATTAGATGTCATTAGCAGATGTGTTGCATGTCGTACTACATGATTCTAAAGTTTTCTGGAAGTTGTCTTAAGGAATCACGAATGCAACCGGGCTGATGGACGTGTTGTCTCGTCTCAGTGAACCGGCTGGGGCTATTACCAAGTCTGGGTTCGAACTCGGGCATAGAGACATTTTGTTTCGTGTTGAAAGCCAGCAGTGTGATGGAATGTCTAGCGGCAGGACCGGACGTAAAAAGACAAAGAGAGACAAGCGCACCAAAAAACTAAGTGTCGATAGACCGCCAGATCATCTTTTCCGTACGAGAAGATGTATTCATAGCAATCATAAGAACGAAGACATTTGTCGCTAATAACGGATATACTTGCTTCGCTGATATGTGTCAATTCCATTTATTATATGCGATATTAATATTCTATTAGGTATAAATGGAACTTGACGGCAATCACAGACGAAAATTGATTTATCTTGTTAAATAGACATCCCTCAGCATTGGACATCTTTTTTAATTTGTTTTGGTTATCGTACGTTTATCTTTACGCACACACGAAGAGGCTTGCGGTAGACTTTCGGTTACGAAAAACAACCCATACTGCAATAGTCTATAGATATCTGACCTCAAACGCGTACTATAGAATTTGCCCGCACGTTTTGTCAGATCTTTCTTCAGATATGTTACTCATATACGTAAAATTATAAATCGCGCTATAAACGCACGTAAAAACTATAGAGTCGCGCTTTATATCGTAACGATATGTTGACCTGATAAACAATACGGGATGTGATAACATGAGCATAACCTGAGAATGAAAAATTAAGCACGTAACATTGTTTTCGTTGCCTTGCGAGAATGATAATGCGACAAAAATTATAATCCGCCTGAAGACCCTATCGGGGCAACTTAGATAGACCGAACAGGCGCCAGTTTATCAATCTTATAACCTTGTTTTTCCTGAAAGGTGAATATTACCAGGGAACTGAAACATGACTTCAACCAAAACTTGCCAATAGTTACGCCCTTATCACTGTATCAATTTAAAATAACTTCGCGTACTAATAAAGTTAAATGTGCAGCAAATAATGGTAGATAGAAAAAAAAACGGGCTAATATAGTGTGCGAATTTTTCAAGATGGTATTCTTCTGTTTTCTGCGCGTGTCTTCTGTGCTTAGTTTGTGTGGTAGAACTATAAAAGTCTCTTAGCTTTGCAGTAAAATCTTATGTTAAAACAGCTTCCGAAGGTGAATTGCTACCCTACAAAAATGTTGCTATTTTCTACACGTAAAACTTTTTTATCTAGGCTTTTTTGTCCAGCCTTATAGTAAATTTAACCAAGCGCATAAGCATGCGCTTGGTTAAATTCAAGTTATTATTTATTAGTTAAATTAAAGACCTTTTCGTCACATAATATTTTTATTGAATAAATATTAATTAACTGCATTCTTTTATTGGTAGTAAACTTGGTAAAAAGCTTAAATGTTGGAGTTATTGAATATGGTTACCGAGCATCGAACTGCTAAACTGGGAGAGAATCGTAAGGCCTGTTTAGCAACAAAGAGTGGGCGGGCTTATGCATATTTGTACAGTGTGTACATATATAACAATTCTATTTTAGGTCGTTTATATGTACCGTTTTTCAAAGCCTTCTCGTACATTGCCCCTTTCTGCCCGTTATCCGCGACGTCATAGGTCTTAAGTCTCGTTCATTCTTTTCACTCAGCATTTATTTGCTGTTGGAACGAGCACGAGATACGATGGGAGGCTCTACTTTTGACTAGGATCTGTCGAACTTTACTGCATTTGCATACGCGAACGGCCTGCGACTTTAGGGTGATGTTCGGGCTATTTGCTTGCGACGGGAAAGGGGGAAAGCTAGCGTACCGGCAGAAATCCGCGTTACCGCCGACGTCGTCGAAACAGACAGACATCTAAGGACACGTGGGAGCCGTAAAAAATACGATTATGGCTTTACCACTACCACTGCGGGCGCTATCCTGATCGAGGTTTAGCAGCAAGTTCATGGCAGGAACTGAATCTACAGAATGAATACTGGCTAGAGACAGTCTTAAGCCTTCTACAATTTCCTTCTTGCACAAAATTCCTTAGATTTCGTCTCAATGTTGTTCGTTTGTGCAGAAAGCAGAAAAGCTTAGAAGCTCCTTGTTGTTATCCAGGGCCGGACATCGAAACGGATATTGAGAAAGGACACGGGATTAACTCAAACGGGGAAGCGGCGGAAGGAGCACATGCTAGACAGAGTGACCGACTTATACATTACCTTTTTTTTTTTGTGTCTATATCTAGTTCGCGTAGATTTTCCATTGCCTGCCGACCTCGCTTCTTTCAGGCCAGGGCAACGACGACATAAAGGGTTTTTCTTTTTGTTTCAGCTAATTCTCGCTTGATTTGCTTTCATTCCAACTATTCCAGAGATCGAAAAACGAAGCGCACTATCCGAAAACTTAAGATTGGTATTCGCACGCACAGCCACAGATGTCGCTGGCTATACGTTAATACCGTCGCGACTGGAAGTAGGATTTACTTTCAAATCCCGTATGATTTCACGATTCGTTTGATTTTTTATATCATAAGCAAAAGTAGGGGTTTCGATGGCAAGCATAACTTCAGTAAACAGTATATTTTCCATACTGCCTTTGAAAATGATTCATTTGACCCCTTTATGTCGAAATTGGTGCGAAGGCGTACGGTATCACGAACGGATATAAAGATTAGCATATCATCCTTATTTTTGCTATTATTTTCATATATGTTTCTTATACCCTACCGTTATTGAGAGTAATACGTTTGAAAATTTGCATCTAACGTATTTGTAGCTACGAAAATTATAACGAAACGTCTCCCCTACGGAAACATGCGAGGTTCATTTCGAAATCTTTTATGTCTACGGATAAACATTCATGATGGCATTTAGGTTATACGTTATTTCAGCGTATATTTTATATCTGAAACAAACTGCAGTCATGTAAAATGTGTGGTACACTCAAAACCACAATGCCGAACTAGCATCTCACTTTAAACTCATTATCAGTTCAAATTAATTCTAATTTAAATAAGTTTTCTAATTGTTGAGTAGAGTTAGAATTAACAAACTCGAATACTTTGTGTTAAATAAGGTATTTTGCCTAAGATCAAGTTGTAGTAATAGGAAATAAATGCAAAAACATAAATCTACAAGTGGTCGTAGACACTTTACATAACTTAGAGTAGCTTCTATGTCACCTTCAAGATTCAAGCATTTTTATTTGCTCGTCTGGTAGCTCTAGTTTAAGTTCGCAAAAATCTACGAGAATTGGCCGGCCATAGCCCAGACTGTTCAGTTACCTCAGACAAATGCCAGGGTAACCTTAAATGCCACCAAAAAAAAAAAATTTAAATACTAAAACGCACACCGCCATTTGTTTCGCGTCGACTTCTATCTTCAGCTTCGTCCGGACTAAAACCTATTCACTTCTTTCGAGTGTAATCTCAACGCGCAATTATGTTTGACAAGCGTGAATAAGATCACATTTTCTTCATTATCTTCCTTGGGTTTCAAAAGATGGTAAAAGTGATGATACGGCACCTCATTAGCTTAACATATAGTTGCTCAACTTTATTCTCGAACATACTACAATATAATAGTTATCTGCATCCGTTGTACATATATGTACGACATAAAAGTATCGGGTTCGGTTTTTGTATATAATAATTATCCCTAAAGGAGGGCAGGCAGAACCGTGATCATCGGCGTTATCAATAGCAGCAGTGAACACGACGCTTCGAAGCAACGCGTATAAAGGACCTTTCAGCTCCCCTCGTGGAGCTCACAGGGCCTACGGAGACTTATCGTCTGTCTGTCTATTTGTCTGGTTACTACAGCAGTACGCTGCGTTCCGTAAACTACCACTTGTAGACCATCTATCCCGGTAGGAGCGGTTGTTGAGTAACGTAACTTCCATTCGACTCTTTCCTTCGTCGTCCGCCCACTTTTGCTATAATATAACGCCGTAAATCAACGAAACGAATCTTCCACCGTTCCGAGAGATGCTCCACCCGCCGACCCTTCCTAGATTTCCCGCGCCTCCTGGACTACACTCGAGCGGCCAAAAGACTCGCCGAATTCGGCAAGTAGCTAGTTAGGCCAAATGGCAGGGAAAATTACGGCCCAGAGCCTCAGTGAAAGTGAGCGCTAGATGGAAGTGTGACTACAGCTCTTTCTTCACCCGCTCTCCTGCCGGGGAATCCGTGCGAAGAAAAGCTGTTGTACAGAAGTAGTGCGTTGTGTGTAGCAACGGCGAAAACCAGCATACCAACTCTTTTATAACCATTGACTGTCCAAAACCATGGTCAGGACCCTGCCAGAAAAGAATGTCATCGCTACGAGGATGTGTCGCCGTCCGAACACGCTAGCGTGCTTGGTTATTAGCTGGCTGACCGGAAGCGAATTCGTGCGTCAGCTGTCGTTCTTGGGAACATGATTTATCCTTTGAGTGCTAGGACAACGTATGCTTTTGCGGAGCTTTAGCGATGAAGGCCTTACTAGGCCACAGATTGGGCTGACCCATTCAGCAGGACCAATGAAGTCAACTGTGCAAGAGCGTGGGTGTCCTCTCGACAAACGTCGGTGCGAATAGGAGTAATTCCACTAGGGCAAATCTGACATAATTCTTTCCACAGTAAAGATGCGACCGGAAACACTGGTTAGTCACAAGGAGGTCTACAAGGAGAAGGAGAGGGACTGTACCAAAAGCCGACTGAGAAACATAAAGACAAAACTACTGATTCTAAATGTCGTAATTCGGAGCTATTATTTTATCCCCATTGGTGTGTCGAGTGGGCTTTTAGGCAGCAAAATCCTTCAGAAACATTGTTCAACGGTACAGCAATACACTGAAATAAGCACGAAAAGCCCTTTTTTTCTTCAAGGTCGGTTAAGAGATAGATAGCACTTCATTAGACCACTTATTATGTGAGAGGTCCGAAACTAGGCAACACGGATTAACCCCATCTTGTGCTAGATTTATTGAAAAATGCAGCTATACATGAAATTAGTATCTACAATCGAGTTAACTATCGCTTTATGTTACATCAAATATATGAAGTAACGATAGTTTTTCCTGATAAGAAGATATAGCATGTCACCTATTATCTTTTTTTATTTACGGAAGTTGTGAGTACGTCTGCTATGAACCGCCGTATTTGACATTCAGACACTGATTATGAGGTGAGCGAGCTAATGTCTACCCTACTATAAAATATGCATTTCTCAAGTACACTCCCATGCTATGGCTGTTATTTTGCCTTGCACCTATGCCACGTTATAGTGAACCAGATTGAAGAACGAAACGCTCGATACGCATCCAACAGCATATCTCCAATGTAACTTGAGGTAAGTTCGAGTTGATTAAATATTCAATTTCGACGAATAGTTTGCAGAAAAGTAACGCCGATGCTGCGAATTATTGGATGTATTTCCAGCTTGTCTAATAGAGCTCTTCACTTTACAGGACTGGTATTCCTTATCTAGTATAGGTGACACTACATATTCGTATATTATAGATTACTACCTTTTGGCAGGCGTATCAATTATATGAGAGCATTTTCCTGAAAGGTCAGCCATGCATATATATATATAATAGCCTGTGTTATCTAAGTATCCATTCTCAAAAATGTGTATTTTTAACGCTGAACATCGAGGTACAGTCGCGTTTATTTGTATGGCATTGTATTTATTGATGGTATCTTTCAAGTATTTATTTCATCGTTCATCAGTCCGCTTTGGAAACTCGATGCAAATCTGTGGCTATCCAGTTATCCGTTGTACAGTTGTGTTGTACGTAGATTAACAGAACTTAGGATAATTTAGCGCTATTTGTTATGGTCGCGGATATTTGAAGTTGCGCCTATTTTTTTAGGCTTGGTTGTTTTGACGCTTATAAAAACGGTCGTAACAATGGGGCAATATTGTACGGTCGCTGAAGCTTCAAAGGATGAATACGAGGGCAAGCCTCTGATAGAGTAAAGAAATTATGTTGCTTGTTGATGTGGACGATCACGACCCTTTTGGTCACTTAGAATATAACTCTTACTGACTGTGTCCAGCTGGTACCTAACCTGAACAATCCTCAGCCATAACAACCTACACGTTCCCGTAAAGGATCTGACATTTCTACTTCTCTTTCATAGAAACAATTACGTTTAGATTATACCATTATAGTAGCCGATACAATAACTGAACTAACAATGTTTGCCTAGGACGATAGAATAGGGAGTGACTGGTCTTAGTCCGTTTAGTAAGAAGGGAAGCACTGTGTATAATAATATAAGAACATGAGCTGCGCAACATCTTTGGCCTAAATAAGTCCAATCGGTTGTTACATCGAAACAAAAATGCCCGCAGCCATGTGTAAAGATGTCTTTTATAGGTGCTGTTTAAAACTCGGTAAACACCTAGTACAGACTTGAACATAAAGCACACAGAGCAAATCAGAGTTAATTTCCATATGCTCTCAGTAAACATGGCTTTTTTTGGCCATGTAATCTAGAATCTAAGATTATTCTTGTGATAAACATACCTTCGGTAACTATTTCTGAGGCATAGCAAGGGCAAGAGCTGCCATACCACGATGACAACTGCTTGAAAATACCTTAACGCGAATTTCATTCATAAACATGAAAATACAAAAAACAAAATGACTTTGAAAATGTTTTACATGTTACGGTTTTTTATATGCCAACGCTACAGCTATCCGAAATCTTTGGAACATAACAACTAGCTGGGTATTAATTGAGCTTGGCTTTTAAGGTAAGCATGCGTATTCAATCCAATGAATTGCAATCCCTATCTGTTGTTCTCCGGTTTTGTTGAGAAAAAAATAGGAAGCATTAAATTGATTTTTTTCCGTAAGAAGTGCACACTTTAGCGTGTGACGAAACTGAACCGTTTTATATGTATATACTGTACACCTGTAGGATCCCATACTCAATAACCCCGGTAATTTAACCCAAATTGGCGATCATTTTTTAGAATCAACCTATTTGATCTTTTAGCAAGCCGCATTACTCAACCAGATCCGACCGTTTACCACCAAATCAGACAAGCATTCCGGGATCACGAATACTCCGGGGGAAGTAATTGATATCAAAGCGGTTCGCCAGCTTGCTTCTTCCATGGTAGGATCCGACGGGTGGTGGCAGCGCCTGAGACCTTATCGTGAGTTCAGTGTTGTACGGATATAGGAGTAGAAATAGGCAATAGTATTGAACAACAGACTTGATATGACTGGGCAACTGAAGAATAGCAAGCGGCTATTGGTAGAAGACCCAGTGCTAGGACTAACTATGCAAGGTCCACCCTACCAATGCATTCGATAGTGGCAGAAAGAGCGGTGGTCCCGCACGAACCAACAGGAAAACGCTACGAATAGAGACAGAAGTTAATGCGGCGAAGAGAGAAAGTGGCAATTCCGGCACTGGTACAGAAAGTGGTTAGCCTACTTTGTCAGTCCGGCCTGGTTTGCTTCCGGTCCGATAGCCGAGTCACAAGCGAGCAGACGCTGCCAGCCACCTATCGCTCTCTGTCTTATTGGCTCACTCAAAGCCGCCGTTGCTCCTTTAGCGAGCTGCTTGCAAACTAAACATAGGTCGCGGCCCTAGAACAAAACACTTTCTGGCTGAATGCGGCAAAGAACAACAAATCCCGCCGAGTCTGACACAACTGAAGGAACCTTCTTGCAACTGAATAACTCCCTGCTCGTCTATTGGCTTGGGAAATGTCATGATAGGTTCTCATTATATGAGACATTACCGCTCTCTACATCAAACACCGCAGCCTCCCACTTAGCGATAGCAATCTATGACAAGGCTTAATCCTAACAATTTTACACATATACATATATATATATATATATATAATGTTCTTACTCGAATCATCTGGAGAGATTATTTAGTCACTCTTGTTGAATAGGTCAGATCTAGTAACAGAAGTCTTGTCTATAAACGTACCTGACTCGGAAGTCATTGTGTAGCGTGGAAAAGATGGATTAGCTTGATATGTAAATATTATATTATATCTATTAGATGCTTTATTATATTACACACATACGATCCTACTGCTTCGGAAGAATAAATACGATCTTAAAGCAATTTCGGGAGCGTAACCAGTATGAGTGCTCTGTGTCTTTATCCAAAGAAAAAGTCAAGTCTACCCGATATAAATGAATGTTACCCATTCATGACACAACATTGGGCTTGTGTATACTTTTGTCTCATAAAGGTGACGTTTGACGAATGTATTGATGTGTGTATTTCTAAAAGTGGGTAAATATGCCTTATATGAGCATGGTAGTAGTTTCATAAAGGCAACGAATCGACGCGTCGAAGAGAACCCCCTGCTCCCTCTGTTTCTTTCCTTTCAAAGCAGTTCGGTGCCAGTGTATGGCTGAAGTCTGGTCAATGGGAAATCGATGCAGCGCAACTTTGCTGCTCTGTTATAGGCCCGTCTAACCCCGCTTACGTCCCTTTTTCAGGAAAAGCGTTGCACACAGGCATTCGGTGCCAGCTAGTTTAGGGTCCCAAACAGGGTCAGTCAAGGGAGCCAAATAAGGAAGGGGTGCGACTATATGGCTCGAGAGAAAGCGAGAAGACTCAGCGGCAGAAAGAGAGGGTTAGGGTCCTGCCTCCCTGACATGACGCAAGTGGGGAATCGTGAGGCTGCAGTGAGCGACCGGCTATAACCGCGTTCTGTGGCGCTGTCAGATCCGACCCTTAGCTGTAGCGGTAATACTTGTAGGGGTGGCGTGGGCACCAGTGATGGTTACGGGCTTGGCTTCAGAGGGTTCGCCCCAATGACACTGTCGATATTTCGCACGGAAACGTCTCTTGCCCTTGCCTCGCTATATCAGTATTTCGTCACACAATCCAAATGATTCTCTTACTTGAACTGTGAGAAAACTGGTATCATACGAGGGAGAAAAAGGAGCATGGCATCTAGAAGGAAAAACAAAAATCGAAAGTTAGGGACACAGAAAGCTTCTCAAGCGGGACCGAGGGGTTTCGTGGCCGCAGGAAACAGCTAAAAGTAGAGTAAGTAGCGGTAGCAGTCAGTACTCTACACCAAAATATCATCCCACTGGAGAGACCACTTTGTCCGACTGATGCTGGCTGTCTGCTAGTGCCATTGTTTCTGCAACAGCTGCTCACCATCCTCTGGAAGGAAGATAGAACGAGAAGTCTGCGCACGGTTGTTCTTCAATATGAAACGCCCGCACAACCGAGAGGAACGGAAATAATATGGCCTATGTATTGATGGTGCGAATTCCAAAGAGGACTAGTGTAATGCTTACGCTGAGGTAGACGAAGTGGATTGCGATGTACAGTAGCCAAACTGCGGGCCTCTGGTATGTTGAGAAAAAAACTGGATCCTCGGCGAAGGAGGATGGCAGCGAATGGCCTTCTACTGTTCTTTGACGCTCCATCCTTGCTTTGTTCCGGATATTTATGTTTTCCGTGTCAGCGCCACAGCAGAAGATCCGTATAGACAGAACCACAAAACTTAGTCTGGAGGCAATTTTCTTTTTACCATACGTTTTTCGTAAAGCGCCTTTACCGGTTATAGAGAAAGCTGTTGTCAGCTTAGCAATGCTTAAGCAAGAAAAGAAGAGATGATGAAAGCCAATAGCGATGAGTCCCGTGACGTCAATTCTCTATGTAACTTATTGCTCTTCCACTCATGAGGTTAGCGAACCGTTTAAGGATCTATCTATTCCGTCCATATATTCGCTTCCAGCCCGATTTGAAAGCCTAACAGCGAAGCAAGAGAGGTGAGCTGTCGGAATCTGTCATGCTTTCAGGACGGCGGACGAACTCAGTACGCCTAAAAATCGAAAGAGGCCAGTGTGTGCAAACAAGTTCCATGAACGAGAAATGGAAGCGAAATGGAGAAACATGGAAATCGGATTTCAGTTCAGCGATTTCCGTACGTAATAGAAGCAGCTGCAGTTGTAGTAAGTAGTACATGTCAGGTTCATCGAGTGTGATGTAGAGTGGAATAGGGTAAAGACCTAAGGTCGGACGATCTTGAGGCCAGTTCTCGTTGGCCCTGATACCCGTGCTCCGATCTTCACTTGCTTGGTCATCTCCACGAAACACCTCGACCACCGTCTATCACATCACGGAGCAATATCCGTAGCTGGTGAGGTGCGCTCCGCGGATACCTTTAAGTCAGCGATTTTTCTTCAAATAAAACGAGAAATCAATTGAAGCGAGGAAATTGATGGAATTGCACTTGACGTGTGCTCTGCTTTGCCAGCCTGTACGCTGCGACCGATGGGCCTTTACTGTTAGCCTATAGAGGGCACTCGACAAACGGCTTGATGAAACATTGGTTAGATCAATCTACATTAAAAAGCCACCCCGCTCGCTACGACGTCCAATACTTCTGTCGATGGCGGTCGTTTGCTGGCGCGCTGCTACTACTCTTACAGCTGCAGCTATCGGTGTCGAAAGATTAGAAGAAATATGCTCGAGTAACTTAAATTTGTCTAAATTGAGATCTAATGGAGCTCGTAAGTAAGTTCATATTCGTAACCTAATTTAAATCCTTTCCGAGGCTGTGCCCGAGAAACTCCCTTCATCGGAGAAGGCTGTGATGGCTCGAGCGCACATAGGATGAGGACGAAATAAAAAATAGTTAGCTCCTATCGCTGTCGTAAGTCACGTGACCGCTATCGACAATGAGAGAAGTTGACAAATGATTTATGAATATCGCTTTACCCGACTCTCAGGCGGAAATGCTACCGACGCTGGGCAAAGATGCCTAACTTCACAAAATACGTCGTTACAGTTGCTTGTCTACTGGCAATGACGGGGGTCAGAAGGTAGCAGTCAAGGATCAGTAACGTTGCAGCTAACGCCTACATATCTAAATCTAAGATCAAATCTGAAAGTGAATACATAGGCCAAAAAAATCCTTGCTTTAAACACGCAAAAAGTAATTACATCTAGTGTTAACGTACATTTTTTGCAGTACAATGCTGCATTAACTTCTTTTATTTAACATATATATATATATATATATATACACGTATACAGTTTTTTAATCAGTGGTGGATATTTATCGAATGTGGTATATAAGCTTGACAGGCGAAAAAGCAAATGAATAGACTGCAAATTTTCGGATCATGAATCGCCTATAGCCATTACCCAACTGTACGGTTATTAATCTTTCGACGAGGTAGCTAAAATGGTCTAATGCTACACCTCTTTAAATATACTTTGGCTCGACATGTTAAAAATAGGTCGTATTATAGTTATGTCATACCAAAGTATTTTCTTTCATGACTCGACTTACGGTAAAGGTCGGCCGAGCTTTGAAAATAAAGTGACTGATTTCGACCAGTCGGAGAATACCGTCAGCCAAATTCATTACAATTTATTTGCGGCATACATAAATCACGTTGAGTGCAAAAAAAAATGAAAAACAAGATAAGAACATCCAATTTACCGTAAACTTTCCGAAATCGGTTTCACAATAGAATAGTAATCGGCACAATTTCTGTATTATGATGATTTGTTATCGTACGTAAACAGTGACGTCCTGCCGTGTACCTTACAGTAACCAAACTGTGACCGACAAAAACAAATGGGCAATGTCTATACGAAGAACAAGTGATCGAAATGATTACTCACGGCAGATTTGCACGAGCCTAGCACAGAACCAATTTAAGATGATGATTTGCACACATCTGAAGTGATTTGAAAACGATCACCACATCAGCCGAAAAAGTACCAATTTGTTTGGTTGATGCTTAAGAGCAGGTCTGAGGTCGTTACGTCCTTATGGAAGGATAAGAGACATGCCAGAAGATCTCCACATAAGACGCATCTGAGTGTGAAGTTGCATTGCAACGTAGTACCGATCCCAGGAGCTGCATTGACCTTACACAAAATCATGGAAAACCTCTTGTCCGTTGTACATTGTACATAAACACATCGAGTGGGCCTGCATTTATTGTGTGAGTTACCCATGCTCGCCATTTACCTAGTGAACTTAAAATTTATCGAACCTTCTTACCGCTCTCCACTGCAGTGTCTAATCTCAGCCAATATAAATACAACTCAAGTAACTTTCCTAGAAGACTATTCAGTTTAAAGTTATCTTTTATAATATTAGGTAATTTTCAATACTGCTTTGACCCGCATAATATTCATGTGACTTTAGGTCAACGGCATGGTTATCATAGCTTCATGATACCTAGTAAATTCTGTGATTTAGTATATGAACCTCATTTGAGAGTGTGGAGCATTAAATAAAAAATGTGCACCTTCAACTAACCAGACGAGAGTCAGCCCCCTAATGGAGTTTCGCTTGTCGCAATTGTTCAAACTGTCGAAAAATGACTAAATGTATAATCAAACACGGTATGTAGCCACGCTTGGCCTGCTGTGCACTTCGCTCCTTATACGTACGGTGGCTTTTTTGCCTGTATGATCTACTTTTTGATACAATCGATAGCGGTAGTTGTCCTGAGTTCAGGCACGAGTCATTTGTTCCCATTCGATAACACGTGTCTGCCGGCATATACTTAAAGTAGTATAATTACAAGCAGACTGCCTTTATAGATATTTCATTTTTGGTACTGCGCAAAATAGAGCCCAACCCGTCAGAGTTGTGGGCTACGAGGGTTGTATTTTGAATATAACAAAATGAAAAATCCAAATATTTAGTCTAAAGCTAGTGCAGATCATTATTGTTTTCAAATAACTTAATACAAGAAAAGGAGCGCTTTGTCTGATTTCGACATATTTATGAGATTTCCAAATGAATGCAAGCGATTTGAGCGTTTAGTACGCATTTCGTATGATCACTTCACCGAATTTGCTCGACACCGACATTCTCAATTGTTGATGAAAGGACACATTGAAAAAAGCGCATAAATACAAAGAAAGGACGCAGAAAAGCTGCTTAGTAAAAAACAAACCACAGCCCGTACTGGGGAACGTCTGAGTTGTTTGCACAATAACTTATTTTTTATTTTATTAATTATTTACCCTTATTTTAAGCTAATGTGTTATATATAGTATTGGATACTCTCTTAGGCGCCAGAGTGTTTCAGTTGTTTCAGTATAATGTAAGAAGTCTACTGAACATATTTGAGGTCTTACTGCTTCAAATGAGGACTACCTTTATTTTGAACCTACGTGTCAAGGAACACTCGGTGATTATTATTCATGATGAAGTCAATCCACTGTATGGTAAAACTAAGCTAAATAAAAGCGTGACTTTTTAAGCCAAAAACTCACAGTAGCCTAACGGTAATTGATTAGGGTTGTCTGGCTAAGTCTGTTGTTTCGGTGGAGATAAGTTGAGTCTAAACATTTGTGATTCGATAGAGGAAAAACTCAGGCAACACTTTTTTCCTAGCGCTGTACCCCACTGATGTCTCCTACTGATTTATCCATTCGATTTTTTACTGGCCGTATAGCGGGTACTCCTTCGTTGCTGCCACTGATGCCATTGATTATATCCCCAGCAAATGGTGGACCCTTATCAGCATACCCTATGTATTAACTTACATATAGCCCCTTTCTTTTGGCCGCTATAGATGACAATAATTATTTTCGGCGATCTCCTGTGTACTTCGCATATTATTATTACATAATGGAAACATAACATAATAAATGGCGGTAGTCATTGCCGGCGTATTCCGCCCTATTTAGCCCAAGTACTATACAGATGATCAAAGTAGGCAGCGACAAGAAACGGCTACCCAGCTATGTACGTATCGAAGCTATCGAGTCAGCATCGAACATCTGTGACATCGAGCGTCGTTGTCCTTATTTACTTTACTCGTAAATACACACAGAAACCAAGGAATGTACGCCCACTGTAGCGGTAGTTCTCCATACGATCTCCTAGCTCTTAAGTGTGTGTCCTGTTTCAATCCCTCAACATTCTAGCATAGGGCGCACAACCTTGGGTCCAGATTACAGGCTCCAGGGGCCAAGAACAACGGAAACAACGGAAGAATATCCAAGGCTAAATGAAAGCAGCACCTGATGGCAACAACAACAGTGAACGAACCAAGGGGGTAAAGAAGCAAGGAACAAGGATAAGGACAAGGATAAATAATGTTATGTCCGACTTGTTGTATGCATAATAATCTATAAATGATTGTTATTTAATGGTTTCTTCGACGTTTTTCCCATTGTTACTAAGCTATATTTACGTGTAGGTCTCTATAGTTAAAGTAGATATACAGTTGACACTTGCGTTCATACACACGAATCTTCCGGTGATACACTAGATAGTTAAGCCTATCCCTTCCGACCAAGGATGCTCTTTGTCTGGCTGACAAAAACATTAGGTGTATTTGAACCCTGCAGTTTATTAATGGTCGTTTTATTTAAATCTTACATTATTTGTCGTTTATCAGTTAAGGTATTGTACGATTGTACTAAACTGTAATCGGCCGGTACGTGTGTGTTTCATGTAATCTTGAAATAAACTATAAGACGACCAACCAGAACAATTATTCTAGCGATACAATATATTCATAAACGTATTTTCGGTAAACTAACGGATATTTCTAGCTTCTCAACTATCGACGGAGGATTCTGAGAGGTTGAGAAATGCTGGTTTTGTGTCGTCAAGAGACGATATTTCAGCAATCGAGGCCAACTTTGCCTCTCGATTGGAGACGGTCCGTCAACCAAAGCTGTCATATTGCTACTGTATAACCTTCTTGTGCTTGTATTGAAAAGCATGGTCTCTGTCTGGCTCTGGCGGGAATCTCCTCTGAATCTATACAGTCGATCTGAGGTCGATTGGTTTGTGAGAAAGCTCAGCCGGCTGGCTGAAAGTGCTTTGATTTGGCAGGGAAAAGTAAGTGACTTGGCCTAACGCGGTAAGCTGTATAGCTACGCCGAATAATACCGGCTACGTAGTATGACCATTGGCTGCATCTGGCCAGCCTCGCAATGTCCGATATCGGCTTCGCTGTTAGTGTGAAGCTTCCATGTTCGGATAAACGAGACGGCAAATGGTTGGATCGTTTTCGTAGTTGTACCTCGTATAGAAGTTCTAGTACTACTGTAAAAACGGACATCTTCAAGGGTGTCACGGCCTCCCCCACTTGTGTACTCATAAACGTACGGCCAGGAAGCACCTGGCACTGTACGATACATCTCGCTTCATTGTCGTTCGACACGCTGCCCCATTACTTTTCTACCCCCACTAATAGATTTGCTTGTTGGTTGGGCCTTGTTCACACATCGTAACAATAAGATGCATTTTACTACGCTACAATATGGGCCTTCTCTCACGATACACACTCACCCAACATCTTTTAGTGGCAGGCCCAAGCAAAGCCTCTCTATGATTCTTGCATGCCTTAGCATCTTAATGGTGAGGTTACATCAACGCAAACAGTAGAATGGACCATGTTTGCCCTTTAAGTTTATTGATCCCGATGTAATAACAGATGTTTATTTATAAAACAGGCACCTAGAAAATTAATGAATCATTTCTTTTTTAGAGGTCAAAAATAGCTTTACTACTCATTGATAGTAGACATTTTTCGCCTCTTCGTTCTCTTAGTTTTTACGATGGGGCAAATTTGCATGCGTATTGAAAAAAATCGCCTCTGAGTTATTCCCCCAGCTACAGAAAACTACCCAGCATCCAACCAATGCAGCTGATATAAACAAACAAAAAAGACTAATTAATTGTCGCACACTTTTGTGTAAAATATCTTAGTCTGCAAGTAATGTTTCCCGCCTGCATAATGTTTGATATGGTAGTTGGTATTGATTTTAACTATAGTATTCATCTGTAGAGTAAAACGGATTTAAAGGCTCCATGGGAAGCGCACCGCACGGGAAATATAGAATTCAAATTTGCATTTGCCGTCCCTTTCTCTTTTCGAAACAGGTGTCTGCCTGTCCTCGTCGCTGCTTGTGAGGAGCGCCAAGAGTGGGAAGTTTGTTTAGGCAAATTAAGCCACACCCGAGGACCATGATCTCGACATCACGAAGAGTTACCGCGTGAAATGTACTTTCTCAGGGGCTTGCCACTAACAGACGGATGATTCATGCTGCATCACTACAGTAGGTTAATTGTGCAGACGATCCGCACGGCTGAAGCCGTAAGTTGAGGTAAATCGTTGAGGCGCCGCAGAATTGGAAAGCATCGAAATAGCGGAAACGTGGTAATGTCTGTAGTGTTTAAAACTTGCGGAAACTAATCTGAGCTTCTTTGTTCATCAGTTGCAATCTTTGCAATCAGAAATGATACCGGCCCATCATGAGGTATCACCGTAGCCTCTACATAACAAAATACATTTTGTTATTTGTAACTCTTCTTCGAAACTCTGAATTATATCGAATTTCAATGTAGGTTAATAACACCGGCCAACCGAACTATCGAAAAGGTTCAGATTATTTTGGCGAAGTAAACATCTAATTTAGTTGTCTGATAATTATGCGCAGAACCGAACTGATAACAAATGTTCAACATACACTTACGCTGTCTGGAGGAGAAAAATACAGACTGGGTTAGGCTAACACTGGCCTAGAGTACAGCCCTAGACCCCGTTTCACCGTCGTAGATTTGTTCAATAATTCTAACTTACGCTACTCGGCTCGGTGTTTCAGATTAATTTTATTGCTTTCTAGGGTACTCTTTATATTGCTACCTTATATTGCTGATCATAGTAGATCGCAGCATCACTTCTAAACAAGTTATTTAAAAGAGTTATTACTACGCTGCTTTCTAACGTACATATCCATATCGAACGTACATTGAACCTGAAGGAACCGATAGAAACCCACGTTTTTGAAAAGAATTGATGGATTTTTATACCAGTAAATTTTTAGGTTTAAGCACGTAATTTCGATTGCATTTTGGCATTACACGTTCAAAGAACTTCAATAAATTATCGTGCTTTACACACGTATATGTTCAATTGTTCTGCTAAAAAAGCAATGTTATACGTAAATACATCTTCCTAAGAGCCGTATCTCGTTCATCACCGAGCCGCACGATCCATTAGACGCAAATCATGGCTGAACCGAGGTGGTACAAACTTGTGTCCAAGAAACCACCCTAGTGAGTCCTGTGGGGAACAAATCAAGATCTCCCTTTGCCGCTCTACGTTGCGTCCATTCTATTGCGATCCAGATGGCAGCAGGCGATCCTTCACGGGAGCGAGGCACACAGCCCAGTACAAATACTCTATAGGGACCCCTGCGCATAGGTTCATCGCTGGACCTACGTATGTCCTCCTATTTTCTACAACTCCCGCGGTACAACTCTAAGCGATCAGACGTAGACCTTCGCCCAAAAATGTCCTCCGATTGCGACACGTTGGAAACGACCAACTCTGTCGATCGAGTTAGGAAGTGTGGGAGCTTACCCTCTGCTAGTTCGTGTCTTTCCTGTGGCTAAATCAGTGTCGAGTCTGCGGGTTTCTGTGCACCCAACACTGCTTGCCCCTTTAGTAGCCTTTCATCCATTGGTCGACAGCTCGCAGTGTCTATGTGCGTGTAAAAGTATGGCTACGTCCCTTCGTGCGCGCAAATGTCTGACGACAACGGCTGAAGCCTATTGTGAAGCTAGTGCGCTTTGGTGGAAAAGGTCCGTTACGTGCCGACGCTAACTCGGATGTGCAAACGACAGAGTAGCACCACAGTGAAATGCGAGGAACACGGTAGCAGAGCCAGGGGGATAGAAGGAGAGAGAGAAAAAACGCTGTGGGAAACTGGGATGATGTCGTAGCCTTATCTAAATCGGACTCAGCGACTCATGATTGCTGTCATCGCCTTCTAGTCGCAGCACAAGGAGTATGTGGTGCGGCAGTAGTTGCAGTGAAAAGGGCGATTTTGCGGGGTGCGCTTCAATGTTACCGTTTTACTTCTTCTGCCCTTGTGAGCCTTCTCTATCCAATCCCCGCTCCTCCGTTGCCTGTTCCACGCTTGCTTGCGTGCCTTCCCTCTCCCACCACGGGCTTCACTGCTTTTTTCCTCTTCTTCTAAGTTGGAACACACTTTGTCGAATCCTTGTTCTCCTCGCCGGTTTTTGTCCAGGTTTGCACCATTCCTCCATCGCAGACCCCATAGGACCGGGTCGTTCCGTTCGCTGGATGTTCTCCGATAACGCCCGACTAGCGATAAGGAAACATGAAAGACGCTAACTTAGCTTACTCCCTGTGCCATCTCCAGTTGCCGAGGAAGCGAAATTGGAGCGATTGTCGTCAGTTTTATGATGAGAACAACAAGAGTGACAAAAGGCCGCAGTGACGAAGCAGTAGGACAACTGAACAGCATCAAGTCGAAGAGCAACGCCTGCCCACCGCAAAACGCCTACATAGGCGTGTCTGTATTTAGCACGAACGGTAAATTGGCATCTCAACATCAGCATGGCATGGAGTAAAGAGTAAACATAACCTAGTTAAGGGTAAAAGAAATCACGACTATTACAGCTAATAATGTTGTTTCTAAGACAAAAGACAGCATGTTTTTGTTTGGCGGTTAGCGTGTTAGGGGTTGCTTAAGGTCAGAATGAGTTCGGTTCGCCATGTAACAACAACGTTGCCAAAATAGGGGGTAGAGAGGATATTTACACTGCACATCCATTCAGGGTACATGCGACGTTCGTTGAAATACTAAGATAGTGAAAACCATTCGCATACGTGAACGAGATATATTAAATATTCTACCATTGATAATCAATCTTTTATATACTATGTAATATCAGCTACAGTATCAGAGGCACGGTAAACCCTCAAGATTAGAAATTGCAAGGATTAGAATTCCTTGCAGCCACTGTAAACTTTCACTATTGTAATGGAACTGAGGTACATAAAATGCTCACGAATTTCGAATATCTCACACTCAACTTCTTGGAAATAGCGAGAGGTTTCCCTACAGTTCTACATCGCAATTGTACACTTTTTCTTAATGTTTATCGATAGAGAAAAAGGTAACTAATAACTATGAATGCTACCTTTTCTAGCGATACTTCAGATAAATTTAATTAAAGTTCCTTCTTTACTTACTTACTTAGTATTGAAAAAATTCCAGCATTTCGTTAAAGGTTTATAGTATGCAATCACAGATTGCAATTGTGCGTATTTAACACAGATGGCAATAATAAAGCACGAATAAGGACAAATAAAACGCAGAAAAACCTCGACGCTTAGCCAAGTCAAGCCTGCCTTTGCACAGTTAAATTAACCCGAGCTAATATGATTGTTCTTAATCAAGGACCAAACGCGGATGGCTGCGAAGGGACTCCGCTAAAAAGCTTAGTTTCGGCTAGAAACGTCGAACTAACGTCGACTAGAAATAGGGCGGAACTAGGCGTCAACCTAATGCCAGTCTCTTTTCTATGCAAATCGTTGTCTAAGCGGGTGATCGTTTTTTTGCCTCTCATTTACATTTAGTTTTGGAGAAAAAGTAAACGCAGTCGGCGGCTTCCTCCGTGGCTAATGAGTGCATCACCCCAGCACTACGAGTGTACGCGGTAGCCCCCACATTTATCCTCCTGCGTCTGACCAGAGGCGCACGACGAACATTGGACTGACCCGATTACCACCTGATTTCTCGCTTTGCGTGAAGAACGAAGATAGGAGTTTAAGAAGATGAGGGTGAAGGAGGCAATTCGTGATGTATGCTGAGGGGTGATGATGGCCGATGGCTCCTGGCGACACCCTGTTTCTATTGTACAGCATTTGAACGAAGATTCCCACAACGAATAACTATGAGCTAAAGGAACGAAAGAACAAGAAGTCACACTCACACGTGAACATGTAGATGGGCACAGATTGTGGTCGTAAGACAGATTTTTATCTAGCCGCTAATTACATACATCATACGTGCATAGGTATGAACAGACTGTGCGCTCTGGGTTGACGCTAGGCGAGAACGACAATTGGAGAAAGCGAAATATTCATACGCGGCCTGAGTAAACTGTATTACGCAGTAGCATTGAACTACACTCTGTGTTCGACACGTTGTCTAAATGCACTTCGTCGAGCCAGCCGTCTAAGGCAATGCGTAATGGCAGGATCAAACTTGAAATATTTATTACGTTTTACACTTATAATAATTCGTTCGTGATATGGAGACGTCTTTAGGGTAGCATTGAAGATATATTTTTGTATGCAACGTGCGGCATTTAAAATGGTATGAACGTTGGCTAGGTGTTTGTCATAGCATACATTTTTCTAATGTTCTTAGTACAAGAAGTAAAACTCATCATGGTCGAAGACAGTATGTCATTTCCGTAGCCTGGGCGAAGATAAGCTAATTTAATCACTTCATGGTGGACAAACATTCACCAGGATTAAAAACTTTTTTTAGCTCGAAGTCAATGGTCTATGGTATTGCGAGTTCTAATGCGGTTTCGGGGAAATCCGAGAAATAATTCCATGAAAAAAAATCGAAAGATTTTCTATAGGGCTTATACTTAAATAGCTAATAAAAAAGGTCAACGTAGTTTAAAAAGCCATTTTTACACGTTTAGATATTTGAATACGGAAACTGCCAACTGGATCGTCCAGATAAGCCTCAATCATTAGTCTTTTTGAGGCTGTTAGCTCTATTTCTTTTTTGACGTTTTAGTCGTTTTAAGCCCTTGCACTTTTCGACTCTTTGGTCTGTTATCTTCACAGATTTTAAATCGGCTAATTTTTTTATACAGGTGTATTTAGAGACACCTGTTATGCAAACTAACGACTAAACAGTTGTTTGTGAATTAAAAAAGGAATATTTGGAAGATGACTAATAAGTGATTTAGGTGCCAAATTTAAAGTGTAATTGCGACAGATAGTGGTTATATTGAAGCCATGCGACCCTCAGGAACGACACTTCTAGCGCACGTAAATATTTTAAATTAGCAGTTTCTAACCACAGTCTTAGAGACAAAGAATAAGAAATGAATGTGATGTATTGAAGGCATATGGTTTACTAATGCTAAACGGTTATTTCTAAATTGCTAGACTGCCATCCGTCGACCGTATGCTAGATGCATATGTACCTGAAATGCCTTTTAGGTAAAGGCATCTGTAAGAGAAATATGGTCCAATATGTGCTTGAGTGTTATCTAGCAGTGTGCATTAATAAAATAGAACGTTTCGTTGAGCTTTTCCCAAACTTAAGACGATATCAATATTTAGTGCCCGTTTATTTTACCCCATTGATCTATTGACACGATCCAAAGAAAGTCGCTATATTCCCATTACTATATCGTGCACTTACTACGTCATAGACAGGGCGACAGGGACAGATATTAGCGACACGTTTAACCTTACGCTTCTTGAAATGTTTGCACATTGATTGACATAAACATATCACTGTCGTAACTATTCCGATGACATTTACTAATGACTATGTAGTTATTGATGTACACTGGGCGTAGTAGCAGTTTTGCCCTTTCAAATTTCAGTGGATTTCTGTGAAATAGGAGAATTAGAATATGGAGAAGTTTTTGCCCCCAAGACTATGTCTCTACGTCCCTATACGATGACAGGAGCCTCTTCGACTATGGTCAGCCTAGCCCACATGTTCGCGTTAGATTCCCTGAATCCCTGCCTCTCATCCTAATAATGGTGGTTCTTTTGCTGCTACTGCTGGCAGTTGTGAAGATGGTCTGCCATCTGAGTCGGCTACGTTCGCTTGCTTCTCTCGCGTCGCCCGCTTTCGCGCTTCGGGGCGCACGATATCAGGGAGTAAAAGAGAGAAAGAAACCGTACTTACATTTTCCTTAGCGTCAGGTAAGCGAGTGTGTAGGTGGATAGTAGTAGCTGCCGTTGACAATATGGGAAACAGAGGGAATAACGGAACAGAAGAGAGGCTGTGATGATGATCAGCGAGTGTGAAATTAAAACGTCAAAACGAATTTGCAAACAGCTCTTCACCTTTGAGATCGGCGCTTTTCGGAGAGTGCAGCGGCTGGCGATTCGGATTATGAGTTCAGCCATTCTACAAGGCGACCGGTAGCTTCTTGTCGTGTGATGATTTTCTCACCCAGAGTGAACGCTTTGTTTAGTTATTGCCCGATGTCTATTTGTAGCTCAACTCTTCGTGGCTAAACAAAACTATTAGATCCAAATAAACAACAAGCAAATAATAAGTAGTTTTTACCCAAGACGTTGGAAAATCAATATGTTTATATAAATATTACGCAGTTTCAGTTTCCCGAGAGCGATTTATTCTGTAGCAGTTGAAGTTTTGTGAAACTTGTTGGTGTGGCAGATACTGAACGCCGAAAAATGTCCGATGCCTCAGAAGTAGTCGGGTGGAATCGTTCAACTCTCTTCGACTCCTTCCGAGGAATGTCCCCGAAGGCCCGATGGTCGAAAGGTGAAGGTGAGTGGGAAGCTGTTAACTGTTGGAACGCCTGGGGGTAGGCCCCAGCGAGAATGACGAGGACGGCCCAAGATTCGATGTGGATGCATAGAATAGCCGCAAGTGCGGTTGAAGCAACGGCAGGAACTGTGGGGCGACGAACATGGGATATTCTGAGTGCTGAGTGAAGCAAGGGTAGAGGTGGCGGAACTATAGTGAGCCCTAGATGCTGCTGTTGAAGTGGTTCGCTTGGGACCTTCTGTCCCCTCAGAGTTTCTGCGGGCCGCCCCCGGAGCAAAACGATAGAGAATCGGTAATACCGAGAACGCAGACAGACGTGGCAGAGGCAAAAAAGAACCTCTACTTTGGATCAAAAGCCTTCTCTGTCCTTTCATATTCAGCTACTGGACAAGAGTTAAGGATTCATGTCAATGCTGGCCATATCAGGTATACAGACGCGTTTGCCCACACTTCATCCCTCTACAGTAGTGGGTATCTATATAGACATATATGACACTGTAATGATAGCATCAACCAAATTTATCTGACAAATACTACGGAAACTAACGGTGCCCCTACTATATTCAGCTTAAGCGAACCGTTTACAAGTACGTGGCATTTTTTGTTTTTTACGTTTAGCGTTACCATGGCTACATGACACAAAATATATGAGCAGACATCCAACTAGATAAAAAAGCTGATCTATAATATTTAGTTTGATGTACTGCAATAATGTAAACAAAAAACAACACTGCCAAATTGGCTTTAAGGAATTTCGTTCAGGTTGTGTAAAAGCAAGAAACGAAATTCGGCTATAGCTACTTGTCTGCTAGCCATCCCCCATCAAAAACCTGGGCGGCACGCGCTGACATTTCAATCTCCGGAGTGCCATTTACGACTACTGTCCCTCCACTCTATGGCTCCATCCTTGCAGCCTGTTGGCGTGTCAATCTTTCTCCTTAGCATAGCTAGCTCTCTCCTAGCTTCGTGCAACTAGTCAAAGGCCTACCTTTCAACTGTTTGCATTTGCTAGGGAGCAGCACCATTCAGGCTCTGCTATATCGCCTTCTTTTCCTCTGGAGTTACTCCTGCTCGACGGGGCCCCATGTGTTTTCTTGGCCAATGCCTGTCGCACCCCACCGAACAACGTTGAGCATCAATTCTCTTTTTTTTTTACCCCATAGTGCAGGAACGACGGTTCGCTTTCCATCGTTGGCGACTCTTCGGCGCCACAAGACAAACGACCGAGGACCTACTTGGTCACTCGTTACTTCAGTAACTGTCCCCGTCGTCTGGCTCCTACTGTAGCAAGCAAAAACCAAATCTTGTGTAGATTTTGTAGAGGGTTAAGTGTCTGATGCGGATATGGGACTCAGCTATGCCGATACACACCAGACAGATGCTATGAAACGCTAGGAAAAGTGCGCGGGTGACCCTATGATGCGAAGCAAGAAGGGTGCTGACTCTTCCAGGATTGGTCTCTGTTCCCTCCGATCTATGTTGAAGTCTGCCTGCGACATGCGAAAGACAGGATCGTCTGCATGCACTCGTATATGTCATGCGGGCCGCATTTATCTTTAGTGAGCAGCGTGTGAAAGCTGTTTGGCTACACCCATGCTTTTGAGATCGTATATGATAACATTATCGGGAACAGTTGCCCAAACAGAAGCATAAAGGATTGCTTTAGAAGCCCTAAAACGTTTAGCTGCCATTAAAACTGCTATGTTGTCGCGATACTTAGCATGATATATAATATAATCCTAATTTAGCTGCATATATTGATAAAGTTGGCTTTGGCTTGAAATAGCCGGCTTTTTATTAAAACAATGACCGAGACTTAACAAGGTTTTTAAGTGAGATTCTTTGAAAGTAGTTGCTACTCTTAAATACTTTACCGATACCTCCATTTTAAGCATGCTATATGATATGTGCGATGAATGAATGGAAAAATTCTATTAGTAACCTATTATGCCATGTTCGGACCTAAGTGCCATTTAGGTATTCCTTGTACAAAACTCATTCCAAACTATATCACTTCGGACTAGACATGTTCTCTAATTATTTTTAATTTTTATCAGGGATCTGTATATTTTCAGTCTCTTAATTTACCCAATAATGCGCCCACACAAGCCCCAAAGTTTAGTCGTTAAGACTACCCTTTTCAAACAGTTATAAATGAACGCTGACCTAAGAACTTACCGTATTGTTCGAGTTCAAATTGGAGATCGTTCTCGACTGCGTTTACAACTTCTGAACTAGTTTTTCGAAGTAACTACTGATATTACACGAATCCTATCCGTCGTAATTTTTAAATAAGCTATAGGCTTTAACGAAATTGAAACACTCCGTTATTGCAAGCTATATGTACATTCTCGTGAAATACGAGTCAAGAGTGACTATTTCCGGTCGCGTGTCCGGAAATGGCCCCCTGAACTATCGCTTCGACTTAGTGTCAGATCAGAATCTACTCGCAGGACTATCAAAGTTAACACTTCGCCACCTACCACCCTTAGCGAACACTCCGGCGAAAGATGAGTAACTTGCGCATAACTCCCTCCACACTTCCTTTTATCGGTTGGCTGGGACAAGCTGATGAGTTGTAGTAGCTCTGGCTAATACGATTTATGCTGCTGACATTGTTACCAATGATATCTGATGACAGGGATCATTGCCCATCGACGGCAAGTGATAAGATTATTACTATTATTAGCACTTGTAAGTCAACCATTGTCCTGACTGTCCTTTTCTTTACCCCAAAGGGGTTTGTCACCAGTGACAGTAAGAGATGCTCTTAATAGGTACTTACTGAAAATATTGTACAGAGCCATTTCAACATCAAAGTACTACTTGCCAACGGTAATTTAGACTAAAATTCCAACAATGCCGGACTTTTCCGCGGAAAAATGCCACAACGTGTCGAAGAACCTTCTTGCAGCATACGCAGATTTTCGAGGGATCTATATTAGATATATCCGAGTCTCTGAAAGTCAGTAGACACGTTATAGTCTCTTTACTGTTCTTGAAAAAGGGAAACAGCTCGCATAAAAGTCACGTTATGCGTGCGCCCCGCACACTTTTCATGTGCGTCCTTATTCGAAGATATTGTCGGTAGCACTAGAAGTCATTCGTGTTTGCTAGGGGCAATTGTACGGCCATGAAAAAATGACGTAAAATATTTCGACGATTGCTACAAGGAGTAGACACTCCCTGGAGGACGATTCACTCGATACTGTAGCTCACCCTCCTTATGTGAATATTAAGAAGTGCGATACATGGACGGGAATCTGCTCAGCGATTGCCTCGCAAGCGCAACAAATACATGACTTTTTGCCGTTGGGCTACCTGGTAGTGATTCGGGTTACGACTGCACGCTATTCAGGAGCAGCTAATGATTTAGGGGTAGAAAAAAGCTAACGAAAAAGTTATGGGCTTGTAAAGCACTTGTATTTGATAGAACGCCAAGTGAATAACTTCGACACAAATAGAATGCTTGCAAATATTCGACGCAACGCGTAGTACTTTTATAGTATATTTTTTTATGGTCTAGTATAGTTGAGTAAAAATGACGACCAAATCGTCTCGGTTGGATTTAGGGCTTCTTTTTAAAGAGTTTTAGGGTTAGAGCGTCTGGAACAGAACCCAACATCCTCGATACTCGACGATCCACGATCTGAGACTTTGCTCACTGTCTGACGAATCCCCTTTTGTAGATAGAATGAAGCAGAGCCTAAGCTCACAGATCTCCAAAATAGCTTACCTTCCACTTTAGGATGCGGGTACCGGAGGCCTTTTCCTTTCGTTATACTTTAGCTGGGGATTCACTGCAGAAATAGGCTATCGAAAATGACTAAAACCTTCCTAGACCGCTCTTTCATCTGAATTGCAAAAACTTCTTTGTTAAGTATATCCGAACAAGCAGTTACTACCTGTTAGCTTCAGAATTACCTTTTTGTACGATGGTTATTCGCGGTAAATGAAGAGTAATCTGGCGTTATAATTTCTTTAAATAAAACGGGTTTACCCGACCTTATACTCGAGCAGTAGTAGCTCTGTGCTGAACCTTTAGCTATGCACGACTGTAAATTGACTAAGCGTCATCGGAAACTAGTGCATCTATTTTACCGCGCTAAGACAAGTCAACACTTAGCAATTAAATCTCTCGATATTAAAAAGTGGTGGAGTCCATCGAAGAAAATCATTGGTGAACTGAACACAGGTCGGTACTTAGGCACAAAAAAATTACTACACCGCAAGACCTTAAGCAGAAAAGTGAATCGCGGTGGCCATAGGAGCTTTTGAGCAAAACAGAACATGGATACTGCTCTCCCTGTCAGTTCACTATGGGATTTTTCAAAGCACGTATTATAAAATTAAAAAAAGCGAAAGATTTGAGAATGAAAAAAGTACCAGATTAATTTCTTATGAACGAAATACAGGACTGATCGACGCACATAGGGTTCCTTTGGAGACATTTACACACCTGTTAGGAGCAAAGGCTCCCCAACGGGTCTCGCGGTCGCATAAACAAGACATGGGTTGCTTTGAAGTGAGAGGATGACCTCGAAGAGAAATAATTTTGGGAATGATGTCGTGGTAATGCAAATCACAAGCACACAGCCATTGAAAAACTCTTACAGTGCCAAATTTAATGGCACTTGGATTAATTAATTAATGGATTAATTTAATTAATCCAGAATATTTAAAAAAAAATATGGATATTCTAGCTTAGATGGTTTCGACACGCTCTTTGATCTGCTAAATAGCTCCTAATAATTTAAGGAGCATATAGATGGCGACTCAATTTGACTTGCGATCCAAGATATTTTAGGTAAGTCAACAGTAAACGATCCAGAACATTGAAAAACGTGGTATCACAAAGGCTTTCACAAAGCAATGCTTTTGCTACTATTTAACTGCGTTTAGCTAGTCGATGGCCGAATCCAGGCGCTGAGAAAGAGCGAGACCATACATCGCGGAAACCGCCTGGTAAAGTGCCGCACATGGAACGGGACTCTTGCTCATTATGAGACGCTCATCCGCAAAGATAAGGTCACGTCAAAACGACAGGAAACAACTATCGCGTCGTACGTTAATTAACAACATCGCTTTGTAATTATCGTCTTTCCCCTTCGTTCTCCCTTTCTCTCTCCCTCGCTTTCTGAACACTTATCCCACTAAGGAGATCATAAGCTGATCGTTGTACAATTCGTTCTTCTTTTGTGTTCCATAAGACGAAACCCAGAAGTGGCGTCGCAGCTACCTACCCGGCTATTTCGTTGATGTACGCCTGATGTGTATGTTTATACAACATGGATGACTGTGCTCTCGGTTCGAAGTGCCCTGTATGTTTCTACCCTCTTTCGTCATACAGCCTCCTTTCAAGGACAAAAACATTTATATTTTCTACGTTCCAAGGACAGCGTTTCTTGTTCACACTCAACTTCATCATTGTATCTTCTTAACACAACCTTCATACACATAATGTAAAAGTGAAGACGTAATTTAATATATATATATATATATGAGGTAAAAAAATGTCAGCTTTACAGAAATTACGCTAAGCGTACAGCTTCGAAATTTGGTCGCACTTGAAATGTTTTGACTTCAAAATTGATGCCGTAGCGCCAGCGCTAAAAAAGTACAGGCGTTGTTGCTGGAAAGTTTCAGAGGACCGGCTGCTGCCTGAGCGCACCATTTTATATGAAGTTACTCAAAACCGTTTAGTTAATTGAAAAATTCAAGTAGCTTGAAGTCGCACAAGAAAGAACAATGACATTCTGGTACATGTTAACTATGCTGCCTTTTGTTTTTTACCTAAGGGAGAGCTCTAAAAGCCTCCCAGCAGTTGTGTGGCTATTACTTGTAGTTTCATGTTTGACCTTATTATTGGTAATTTGTTTGACCTTTTTAAGGCATAGAGGCAGTGGACATGTCCCGGAATCAAGTACGTAGAATACATGGGTCTTCCCCTTTTACCTGATTTCTCCTCGGTGAACGTATAACAACAGTATGCACTAAGCGTTTTTTTGCTAGTGGTGTTTGCGCAAACCTTCCCTAAAAAACGCTAAACTTATGCCATCTGTCTGGAACTTCGTACATAAGAAACCCATTTTTTGCTCTCTTCTTCATCTTCTGTATTTTTGTTTCAATCTCGTAACACATGCTTGGAAGAGTCCCATGTTAAAAAAAGTCCATTGCTCTGTTTTGCTCAAAGGGTTTTGTGAGCATAGCAAGCTCTTCTTCGGCTTAAGATCCTGAAACGCAGTCGCCATTCTTTATGGTCTTCAGTCTCCCATAGTTCCATTGCGCCAATGAAGAACTGTTCTTTTGTTCAATACCCTCTTGCCCAGTATTGTCACTAATTTTCGATGGATTCCAGCGGCGCCTTACTTTCGAAAAACAGAAACCTAATCACCGAATGTTTATTTTCAGCCCGGAACGATATGTTCGCCTTTTAATTTATTTATTAACAACATTAGATTAGTTCATAGTCACAGATAGCGAAGCCTTCATATAAACGATTACCATATTCCGTCTGTTAATAGTACGTAGATTAAAAGTTATGGAAACAGTAATATAGAGCTCCCGGCCAAAGATGAAAAAATTAAATTTGACCCTCCACAGCCTAAATTGATTATGTCAAAACAAAAACTTCTTGAATTTCAATGGCAACAATAGAACTCGACATTCCTATACCTGACAAGCTAACGTAAGATTTCGTTTGTTACCATAACATGTGTTTATTACTTGTTTCTAAAGAATTACGGTTGAAAACGGATAAAAGTATCCTCTAAGGGCATACAACATCTAGAAAGCTACAAACTATACTTGGTTAAACATTTGAAAAAGGGTAAATAATTATAAAACAACTAAAGGAGCCTAACAGACAGAACGTTCCGTTTAGACTTAATCAAGGAACTGATTTAAAGGGAGGATACGAGAGCGATTTGCTCGAAGCTACTTGAGAAATAAATGGCACTAGCATGTTTTGGCCTAGTTGTAGGTATTGATTCTAGATAAAATTTTTATTTCGAGTTAATTTTATGTTTTACCCGCTGCAGCACTGTAGTGATGGATGAATCTACTTGTTCGTTGCTTTTGTTTTACGATAGGTTTATTAACTTCGTAAGTAAGGTTGAATTTATCCCGTAACCAGAGGATGTACAAATCAAGAGTGCCGCCCATTTTTTTGGAATAGTTTTTTTTATTTAGCATCTTGCCGGCGCCTATACCATAATTTATCGCCCTATGCTACGTGCGCTGCCGGATTCTGCCTCATCCGTAAAGTGATGCTTAATGGCCTCTGCTGCTATTGCCTTTATGATAAAGCCTTTTTGTCCCAAGTAGCAATTTCAGGCTCGGGTGCCGCTTGAATTACTTACGCACTCTGATCTTTTAGGATCAATCTTGTCGGCATGGTATATTTTCAGTTGCTATTTCTTTATCCTTTTCGTTCACAGATGGAAAAAACAGCGGACAACAAGATGTTCCGTGCTGTCGCTGTTCACAGCCGACTGACGGATCTTCGTTCAAAAAATAGCGTCCCAATACAACCCATCTTACGAACTCCCCTCTTGCCTTGGAATTGAGGAAACGGTGCGAAAGTACAAAGAGAAATAAATGGAAATGATTCGTGACAACAACGGTTTCCGTATAGTCGGCCTGTCTGTCCGTACTTTCCTACGTCTATGTGCAATCGGCGTAGTTTTGACTACGGTTTGAGAGCACAAAGGCGAATGTAATACGGGTAGGCCAAAAGACGAAGCGAACAGAAAGGGAAGTAATAGAGACGCCAGATCAGCTGAAACATCGGCTAGATAGAATGCGAGAGATCACGACGTGTGTATATCTGTTGAGCGTTATTATCTCTCTTGGTAAGTACTACTGAGTCCGTATCTGCGCATCCTACATGTACGCAGACGGACGTATAATCAATCCAATGTATCCCCGAAAGTTCCGAAAGGCAAAGAAAACTAGAAGGAGCGGATGGTAGCCTGTGAAGCCATCGCACGATCAGTGCGTAGAATTTGGGGATCTTGATGTGAGAACATATGTTCGTTCTCAGCGGCTTTCGTCACACAGCTGCCAACTGGCCGAAAGCTTTGCTACTAGCTGTACAGCAGAAGCAAGAGCACCCTTTTCAGCGACGTAGACGTCGACGGCGTCCTCGTCGCTATCGCTACATAGACCTGCTGCTGTGGCTGCTGTCAAGTCGACTAGGCTACTCCAGAATCTAATGCTCCGACAAAACGTACATGCAGCTCGCGTTCATTATGGGTCGGACGAAGAGCATAAACACATCAACCAGGTATGTATTTAATGCGTTTGCTAGAGCAGACGGCAAAGGGCAAGAAGGTGAGACAAACAGAAGGAAAGGGGTATAGACTGAAAGAAACAAGACAAGGACTGAGCGAACGAGGATTATGGTAGTTCCTGCGCAGGCTAAGATTCGCTTCCTACCCTAACCTATGGTTGTGAACTCTTGCGAGCAAAAGAGGGAAACAGATGAAAAGGTACCGTTAGAATAACGTCGATGATCGATGGGACTCGGCGAGCGTCGTTCGGTCAAACGATTCCTTGAGGCTCGTCTTCGATCAAACGACTGTGACAGAGGCCGTGCGCCGAAGAGCGGTGTGTGAAATAACAGAGCAACGGAAAGACGTGCGAGTGATACGCATTTGGCAGATGAAAAAGATCGCATTCATACAGTCACGAGTAAGATGAATAGGGCGCTTCAAAGATCTGCGCTACCAGTGCGGGTGCGTGTCAAGGAGTTCGATAATGAAGACGTAGACAAATGTCAAGTGAATTCGCGTAATGACTCGTCGTCGATTCCATCTGTCGGCAAACAGTGCAATATATAATACAAGGAGAGCAAATTCAAGTAATAGCAGTAGCACGCTAGGCGCTTCACGATAACGGAACTTTCCTTACTATTCCGCTTGGTTGGTGAGCGGCTACCAAATCTGTCTGAGTACTTCAGGAGCGTGGCCAAGGTCTTCATTACATTTCAATTTGAGCCAATTTTAAACAATCATGTTTCATAGTTCAATTCGAAGTGAGCCGTAGGGTAAGAAAGCACAGAAGCCAAGGCAAATGACAAAAAGCAGAAAGAACCAAAAGTAGAAGGAAAAAAGGGCGACCAAAAAGAGGAAACAGTAGCGGATGGGAACGAAACCAAGTTAACGTTGGCACAGGACAACGATTTGCCGCTGGCACTTATAGTCGCAGCAGAGGCGTATTTTTCCTTGTTTGGTAAGCTCACGTTGGAGTAGAGAGTTTGAGGTGCTTGAAGCTCACTGGATGACTGGCTAGATTGGGTGGTCGCACACGATGTGAAGGGAAATCGTAGAGGTGGAGCATTGAATTGAGCCCACGAAAAAACAGAATTTGGAAAATTTGTGAAAGAAACTTCGATTTAGGCCTGGTAAGCGAAGCGAGGAATCCGAATGACCTCATAGAGTACGGGAACGTAGAGAGAGGCTAGTAGTTATACGAGTGCGGCTACCATCAATACTTACCATCGGCTAATTTTTAGCTTATTGATTTTGTCGGACGCCACCCGAGGTCCAAGTTTGGCAGGCCAATGATCAGGCTCTTTCTACTTCTCTTTGTCAATCAGTGGGTGCTCCGCATGCTCTCAATCAAAACGTTGCCAACCGATGATGCTCCAATATGCGCTTACTACTAATTATTTAAAAGACAACGCTGACGTAAAAACTTATTTCGTTACCGAAACTCCAGAGGCAGGCGCAGCATACTGCTGTAGCCGAACTTTTTTACCCGTTTCTTCGGAAATCTCGTTTCGAACGTATAATAGGCAGTGTTTCTTGTTCTATCCTTTACTTATGATATACATGGGTACACGTATATAGACCCTTAGTCCCTTGGCCAGCGTTATATACTGATCGCACCGACTTCATTTGCCGCTGAATGATGATAGGCTGGTATTCGAGGTCGTTGCTGTTTCGCTTCGAGTGATGCAGTCAGCTATCGCTTTCAATTCGATTGTCCGTAGCATGCTATGAAGCTAAGGGTAGAAGGGGCTGTCAAGAATCGAGAACCATCACGAATGGGCCTGTTTTCGACAAGCGCTCTCGGTAACAGGGTGGTGTAGGTCCATCGTTCCTCGATAGTTTCGCTTGTTTCCTTGTAGCGGTAGCAGCAGTAAGTGCTGTTACGGCCGAGCATAACGCTGAACGCTTATCTGCTCATTGAACAACTCACCTTCCTTGTTCAAATACATCCATTTTCCTGTAGCATAAGGTGTCGTTTGTTTACGACGTCGTCACCGACGACACTATACGGTTGCATATCGAACTAACTAGCACGTAGCCGGACGATGAGAAAAAAAAAAGGTCAAATCAAGGACTTCATGCAGCCCGTTCAGTCGCTATTTTCGGATATCGTCACTTTCTCTACCTTTTAATTTTACTATAATAGCCTCTCGCCCATAACCGGTCTTTTTTTCATTCCCTTTGTTTAGCGTCGTTCTAACGATGGCAACCTTTGTACTGTGCTGTTGCCTAACATTAATTAGCAGCGTCATAGCTAACGTTGTTATTGCTTCTGCCTCCATCAATTCCCGTTCCTCCAACCCCTCCCGTTGTTTTACGGCGGCGCGCTCCTGTCTTTGTGCCTGTAGCGGTACGGTAAAATCGCGCGGTTTCCACTTGGATCGTCAAAGGGAGGGAAGCAGCGGCCGACGCGGAGAAGCGAAGGGGTCTGTGGTATACATCTGACCCCGCTCTCTATATGAGCGCGAGCAGTTGGAGCGTATCGTTTGGTGACTAGGAACGATATCTAACGACGGAATTCCGGGAAATAGAGCGCCTCAAGTCTAGTATTGTGCTATGGGGTGCTATCGTAGTGGCTCGCCAATTCCGTCGACCAGCTGCGCAGCAGTTAGATGCTGGTCGACCGCCATCGCAGCCCCGTCGTTTCTATCGACTTCCTTTCCTCCCACTCGTACGCTTTTCCTTCACCGACTCCTCGCTCCCTTCTTTCCTCTGACCGTCATCCTCATACAACTGCAGCGGCTCGATGTGAGAAAGCTCACGCACGCACGAGATCGAACGTGAGAGAGAATGAAAAAAGCCACGAAAACAGCCTCATTGTGTGAGGCTAGGAAAAAGCGTTTACACGGAAAGCCAAAGTACGTAGTTGAACAGAGGGCGGATTGGCGGCGGTCAGATGCTATCGACAGGCTTCGAACGATGCTACCTTTAGCGCGTCGCGTCGCCCTCAGATCACAAACGAGACATGGGAAATGCAACACCGGAATCTTCAATCTAAAGGCAAACGCGGTAGGACCATCACGTCCGCTTCGACTTCGACCTTCTTGGCTTTGGCATCGAACGACGTACGCGTCACCAACACCAACCGTTTGCCGATTTCTTCGATTTAGATCTACGATGATCAAACATCTGATACTCACAGATACCTATGCATACATAAACACCCTAAGAGAACGCACAAAACATAAAGCCAGTCTGGAAGAGATAAAGAGAAAAATGAATTCAGCTACATGAATGATCGAAGACAATAAAATGAATACTATACAAAAATGATATTTAACCATAAAATATTTAGAGTACTTAAGATACAACTAATATAAATAATTGACACCAGAAATACTAAAACTGTTTATAGAATTGTTTACCGCCAACACCTGCAACGGCGTCTCTAGGTTTGACAAAGCAATGTTAACATTCTAAGAAAACCTACGTCATCTCTCTTACCCCTCATAAACAGACATCAGCTTAAAGTATCTAGTTTTCTTATTGTCTTATCGGACCAGTTCATAAAAATGTATTAGTTTTTTTTTTTGAAACAAATGGTGATCAAGCGACCCATACCTTCAGCTAGTTCAATCAAAAAGAAAGATTCAACGGGATTTCCTGTGGCAAATCCAAGTAAATACCTGTTCTTTTGAAAGTTGCGGGTGAACTCTGATCGTTTCTTAACGAAACGAACGTTGGTCTCAATCGGTAACCCTGTATAAATTGATCTGCCCAGTTTACGCTTTTTGTCCTACTAATCCTGAGGTTCTACTAATCAAGCACGTGGATTTACTTAATTTGATAACGCAATCTATTTATAAATTAACAGAGCAAAAAGCAACTCCAAAGGCGTACACTTTAGCATGATTTCTCATTAGACAACACTGTATTTGTATTCGTATAAAATACTTCGTTTTTAGGTTCTGCTGAAGTTTCTGCCTTTTTGAGGGCTAGGGGAAGGCCATTCGAGGCAGTTGCAATCGACACCATACGTAAACTCTGTCTTCGCGAAGTATATTAAAGTCACACGACTGCATCTAGAGCGTGACGGCGATAAAAAAGACTGAAGTATACTCTAAAGCACAAAAAATATTTTAGATATTGCTGAATATTATCGTATGATGCTAGTTAGCGGTAACACATAGTAGTCTGTAAAATGTCATATAACAATCTCTTTCACTATTTCACGTGTACAAGGCACTGCGTGTATAATTTCTCTAAAAATAGTCTAGTAACTCCGCGACGGATTGAGCATTAATTATCTAATTTTCTCCACGCAAAAAAGTTTATACCTGTTATACAACTTTACACGTGTAATTGTGATAAGTGGTTAGCATAAAAAATGCAGAAAAAATAGTACAAGCAATTGCAGCCATTAATCGACACTGTCACTACCGGATACATAATCTAAAGTCTAAAAACATGCTATATCTAACATTTGGCCAGGGCTGAAAAACGCCTTTGTTATGTTTCCTGGTTACCGAGAAATCGGATGATCTCGCCATTGCTGACGCTGTCGCTGCGGCTGACGCTCCACCTTCTTTAGTTCACGTTCGTTTCCACCCAGTTCCATCTATTAATCAAGCCGCCCACAATAATCAGGCCCCGCCAAGGCATTCCGTCCCCTGCCATTTCTTAGCGTCAACGTATCGAGCTGTATGGGACCTCCAGGCGTACCCCCCCCCCCCCGGCTTTATTCTTTAGACATTTCTTTGCTTTGATCCTTTGTCCTTTGGCCCATCCCTCCTCTCGCCCCGTTGTCCCTATCCACTACTGGACTTCGAGGGCGGCCTGCCAGCTGCAATTGAAGGAACTGGTAGTTCTCTCACTCAAATTGATGTACCCATCCGAATTCAGCTAGCTCTCTCTCTTCCTTTCGCTTCGCCCACCTTTAGCAACGAGCTTTCGCCAAACCAAAGAAGATGAGAATTGTTACCCCACGGCCTCCAAGTGACAGACGAAAGGGGCCGGAGTCGCTCCAGCATCATACAGCGAGTTCCAGTCTCGATATACGCTCCCATACAAGCGCCCATAAGTTCGAGTTTCTAACGTAGTATACGTGCATGATGTGAATGGAAGACGGACCTGATACAATGTTCTGTTACCGTTGTGTGCCTCCATCGAAAGCTGGATGTCCCGAGACGTTCAAGGGGCGGTTAAATATTCTCGGTATCGTGCATGCGTCGCGCATTGTGAGTTATGTGACACCTCATTTTGGCCCACACACACATTTGGCAATGTTAATTAATTACAGCTTAAATACATAATGACGCAGACGTATATAATTCCTTCTATACATAAACATGTCTAAAAATCGAAAGAAAAACGTACTTCTAGTTTTCTTTTCTTATATAATATATATTATATAAGAGGGGATGAAAGAAATATATATTATATAATATAAATATAAGCTTCAAATCGTTACGATAAATTGATTAAATGTTTTCGTTTGAAGAAGGACCATATTACATAATATGAAATGTTTATGAGAGTTAAGTAATCTAGTAGAGACCTAAATAACTTTGTCCCAAACATACGTATTCCACGATTACCATGCGTACGTTTGGAGCGTACGCGTGGCATTCGTGGAACATACTACTGATGACCGCTTACTTCACTGGCTATTGGATAAGAAAAAATTTTTCCGTTCTAGCGTAAAGTTTGGACTGCTAAAACTGCGAAGAACGCTTAGTAGTTTGATGGCGCGGGGGACAGCGTGTCGGCGTATGTAAAAAGGAGCGGATGGCAGGGGCACCCAATACAGACAGAAGAGCCACTCCCCCTCCCTTTGTACATCGCTTGTCAACGCATTGCATCCTGCTAGTGACAGAGACATAAGGAAACAGCAGCCAAACCTCGTGCTGTGAAGCCACCACTCGCCGCAGGGGCTCTCCCGGTGACCATTTGTCAAAGCTGGACTTCCCAATCCTCCCAGACTTGCCCGTTTACCCCTCTTGGACCTCATCCATCCCTTTCCCCTTGAGCCACACAATTCCGCAGTATCGTCGTGACCAGACGTCCTGCCACGGCTGCTAGTACAACCGCGGACAAACCTCAGATATCACAATAGTCCCATGGCCGTCGGCTCGACCCCTTGTCCTTGCCCTTACTGACTACAGCGATATTGTTCAAACATCTCGTGGCTCTAGGCCATTCTTTCAGCCAGAATAGTGGAGTGTACGGATGCAATAGAGGGAGAATGTGCCAAGGGGACAGCAGTTCAACGAAACAATGCAATAATGATACGCTACAGTGGGCGAGGTTACGACTCAAGCACTAAACGCCATCAGCCGCCGAGTTGAATCTGCAAGAAACAGCTACGACTTTGTTCGAAGTTGGACTGAACAAGCGAATGCATTGGAACTCCAAACATCACGACACCCCAAGTAGAATAGTGCATTGCACAACAAACAAAAGCGGGAGAGCAGAAGAACGTACGGCGTCTGTGTGCAGGCTACCCAGTAAGCATACACCACACACACACACACACATTCAGAGACACACAGCCGTAATAAGACTTATATATGTATAGTCCTAAACACAGGGAGATCACGGATGCAGAGGAGTTTCACTCAGACACAACTTTATGAGATTGAAGATCAGGGTAGAGAAGGCAGATGCATATAGGTTATAGGCCGGTTTTCCTTGCGCGAAAAAGAGCATGGAACAAGGGGGTGAGAGAGAAACAAAAGTTACGACTGTTGTGCCGTTCCTACTTCAAACATACATGTGCACAGGCAGATAGGTACATACAGCGTTGCCATCCGACTACACACAACAGCAACAACAGTGAAGCAACAGCAAAAACAAGACTGAATAGTCATAAACGAGCTCAGCCCTCAATCGTGATCGGTATGGTTGGGTACTTTCCTCTGATATTGGGAAAGGAACTACCAAATGGATTTTCCCCGAAGTATTCAGAAGAAGTTAGATTGGGGAGAGGGTTAAATCCTAGCTCAAATGGCGTGTTATATTGTGTATATAAAGCTCAACCAGCGTACATGAACAAGATAGGACATAGGACATAATAGACAGAGATCTATGAAAATAAATTGTGTTGAAAGGGGAGAGGGGGATTATACTAAACGACGTTAGATTAGATAACGATAAGCCAGGCTATTATTTTTTACAAGCAGACCATGTAGGCAAACATGGATGCTATTCAAAGCGTAAAATATAGTTCTGATAAAGAACTCAGGACTCTGTAGAGGGAGTTCCTTTTTTATTTCTCGGGCCTGAATTTAGTAATTTTAAACTGTCCCTTAAAATCTACGACACGTATTGCGTGTGAATTGAACCCATAGTTAAAAAACGTGTTTAAAATGTAGGGACAGTTGCGCAATATAGGTCATTCTTTTATACCTTTGAACTACTTTTCACGTGTACATTTGCGCAGGCCTTTAACATCCGTTGGATCCGGGAATCGATCTGCTTCAGTTAATTCTAAGCGAGTATCTAAATAATTAGCTTGCTTTATTTGAACGCGGCACGTAGAACACTAGATACGCTTCGTTCACAAGGTTTTGGCTGGTTTGATGTAACGAACTTTAACTTCTTTCTGCAAACGGCTCCTCTGTAGTTGGGTTTAGTATTGAGCTCTAAAATTCTTGGGTCCTATTGCGTTAGCTTTGGTAGCCTGCTTGCATAGTCCATATAGTTATAGGAATACATACACTGAAAGGCAAGTTTTGATATTGTTTATGGTGTTTTCGATGATTATATGCAAATTGTAAACATATTCGACCCTGGCATTACCGCTGATCCTACCGACTTTCCGCTCATATGCGTCCATTATTTGGATATACTGGCACAATATATTAAGATGAAGCGTTAGCATTCGTAGATATTATCAAGATGTCCGAAAACAATATGACTATTCTAACCGAAATATAGTTAATATATGGATCTCTGTCAAGCTTCGATTAACTGTGGATTGCCCTTACACAGTGAGGTGATTTTAGTTAGATAATTTTGAAAAATTCTATCTGATGATAGCTTTTAGATGGTAAATACAGTGCAAGGTTGACTGGTGTGAATTAGGATACAATGCGAAACGCGATTTCGAGCCTTTCATGGACATCGACCTGTCCTACCTTTAACAACATATTCAACTCTGTATGTATTGATATGTGTTTTCTGCTCGGATGATATTACCAAATATTTTTATCATCTTCTTCTTCTTCTTCTTCGACTTCTAAAAAATCGGCACTTACCGGGACGACTTAGCGATAAAGCTAAAATTAGTCGTTGACCGTTACTTTTTAATTGATAAGCCCGTTTTGATATGATAAAAAAAACGTGAGTTTCTTGCTTCTGTAGATGAGCACGTATTATTATTATCAGCATAAATCGTATCACATAACGTACTGATGAAAAACGGCAGTATCTAAGTAAATATGGCTTCATTTAGTCGTAACAAAAACTAATAGCTTTTCTTTAGATATTATCCGTAGGCGTTGTCCTCCAAAGTGGAACTCTTTGGAAAGTGGAAAATAACTGCGTCCCCAATGGTTGAAGTGAATTGCGGACATGCTCAGGTGAGCGTTGCTGATACTATTTTAATCGTTCCATCAAAAAAGGCACACTGCTAGAGTGCATTGAAATTACACTAAAACGTACATTCTCTGATCATTATTATTTGTGACTGTGGCAGGAACGTTGACGTACATCATACAAAAGGACCAAATGAAAATCTTGTGCGTTGGTCATCTGGCTACAGATCTGAAAAGCGTTCGAGTTCGTTTTCGTTACGGTTCATCCGATACTCGAACTGAGCGCTGATCATGGATACCTGATTGAGGCCCAAAAGATTGACTGTGACAAAATCTCGCTTGTAAGAAATTCGTCTATAGTCCCATAAACACAGTGGTCTTAGAATAACACCCACCGTTGCAAGAACGAGTTGAAGGATAACTAGTACGGGTTTTTGTGTTTTCACTAGACTAAATTCTTATCTAATTATTGCGCGCAATAACGCCTGGCTGTACCTGATAAATAAACGGGTGTTCAGAATAAAAACCAGGGCGTCATTCGATCCTAGGATGTCATTTTGCTTCGAAGAGACTAACTAAGGCTCAACTAGATAGGCTCAGTAGTAGAGTTAGAGTCACCAGGATGGGATGCCAGTGTGCGTTTACTTATCTTTTATTATTTACTTACGCCTGAAACATAACATATAGAGCCCCGGCTACTCAACAAGTAAAATACCCTAAATCAATGTCATCTAATGCACTATTTTGTGGTAAAGCACTGCAGTTTTCATATACCAACAAATAGTGTAGGGTAATTGATAATAATACAGCGATATCTTGACCTTTTTTTGTCTTTGGCCTTAAGATTTCTAGTTGCTCTTTGCAAACTGAAATAAAACAGACCGTATCGGAATAATGTAGAACGTATTGAAAATTTAATTGTGATTCTGTTTTTTACTTATAGAAATAGAGATTTCGTTCAATATGGGGTATTAGGCGATATAGCGTTTGACTTATTTCGTTCACTTCGTCTACGTAGTTTGAGTTTCACACAACGCAGTAGTCGACAATTAAATCTTTAAAGTCATTTTCTCTCTTCTATTAACTTTGTTCAATTATTAATCTAACAAAAACACCGTAGTTTTGCTATGTGATCACCATCGCCTTGAAGTGCCCTTTTAAACTTCCATTAAAATGTCGAGTTGCTTTCAGTCTATTATTATTATTATTATTGTTATCACTTTGCAACAATTAACTATTGTGGGTAAACCAGTGAGCGGTCCTGGGCACCTGTCAACACAACAAGCATTGATAACATATTTTATTTATCATGAGTAAATGGTAAAATGTTATAGCATGAGCATTACAACACGGCAAAATGGGCTATTCAATGAAGCGTACGGACGTAGCAAACAGAAAAAATCAACTTTATAACGGATAACAAGGTTACCTCTCGCCAGTGGATTTGAATGGGGATGAATTATAACGTTAGAGGAAGCATTCTTCTTCAACGCTGTGGTTTTCGCTGAGTTGATCTGTGCTTAAATCTAATATAAGTGAGTGACTGTACACCCTCTGCAAACTGCAATATCAATTGATCGCGTATCAACTTATTCTTATCAGCATTTCCCATACGATTACTGGGCAACGTTAACAACTGAAATCCGGTGGTCTAAACTGTACATTTGAATCCGACGACCTTTCCTGCCGTCAACAAAATAATGAGCAGTGTTTGCAGATGTGGGGTAAAATCTATACAGGTCGATATTGTACGTAGAGCGGTCGAAGATCAAATTCGCATCAGGTCGCCATCTACTTTGACCAAAATCGCATCGTCGACCATATATAAGGAACTTCGATGGATAGGAGACGCACAGGAACGGGCTGGGAGAAGATGTCAGGAAGCAGTGGAAGTCGAGCCACTGTATTACGAGGAAATGATAGTGCACACATGGCAAACTAAATGACCCCTTCAATAGAGAAACAGCTGCAGGTAAGGTGACATGTCCCGTACTCCTGATCTATGCACATCATATCGGCATGAACGACTTACAAAGACAGCGAACGCCTCGTACAGGATATCAATTTCGATTGAGGCAAAAGGCGAACAGGTGCATTGGAATCCTTCAGATACTTCGAACAAAAGTATCGCAACGGGAAACGAAGATAAGAGGTTTTTACTCTACATAGCCATATGACTTAGATATAAAATGATCACTGAATACTTATCAGGACTGAGAAAACGCTCTTCTAGAACCGATGAACTAACACACGTCTAATGTTCTCGTTGTGTAATTACTACCATATCAAAAGCCTCGTTGGTATACGAATAGATTGACAAATAGCGCTTACTTTTCACATTTCAATTTCTATTGCGGTCCAGAGATCTGCAAAATCAGCGAATCTTCTTACTCTTACCGTACACATACACGTAGAGTGAATGCAGTGTATAAGGCTATGCAAACCTAAACCAACGACTGAAACCCTATGCTGATCATAAGTACGCACACTGTTTTTTTTTATCTCTCTTGCACGCGAACGCCACGACTGAAATACAAACACGGCCACATTAACTATAACATCTGATCGTTTGCCTACGATGTCTTGCTTGGGAGGATTTCAGAGTTATCGTCGAGCAGTCAGGGTGACAGACGTCGGAAATGTTGCTACTACACCAGCTGTTAGTTGTGGCTGGTCTAGTTGCTGTTGTCGTTGCCGTCGCTGCGTACGTCGTTGTTTTCCGCTGTCACTGTCAACGTCCCGGTTCTAGTCTCAATTTTGGGACTTTTGTAGTGGGTCTCGATGCAGTCCGAGACACCGGACGTTAGGAAACTGGACACTTGCTTTTGCGTCTTCGCCTCGAAGTCTCGAATTACGCACAGGGACAGGCAATGTGGGCGTTGACGGCGGAACTGATGCGGGCGCGCTGGCCTGAGCGAAAAATAGCAGGACAGGAGGTAGGAGGAGTAGAGGGGGGGGGGGGGGGGACAAAGGCCACAAAGCATAAGAACGAACACAACGAAAACGGGAAACTCATATTATTGGGAAACGGGGGACTGGAACAGAATGTGAAAATGGAGGTGGAACTGAGCTTGCGGAGAGGGCTCGTCCTACCTCGGGACGGGGATGACGAGGCGATGATGGAGAGAACGCACGTGTAACCAAGAAAAAGAACCAGGGGAACTTTGTGGGAGGATTACGTGATGCTTTCAGATTATTTTTACTACGAGGTAGGCGAGGGACTGGGAGGATAGGGGCCGAATTCTGAAGGCAAGAGACAGGCTCCACAGAACAAAGCACAGAAGGGAGGGAATTTTAGAATGCCCCATGGTTGGCATGTACCCTTGTTAGTGTCACAATCAACCAGGCCAGCCGGGCATGGGAGCGTTCAGTTTTCTATCCAGTTGTGTAATACCTTTATCTTTTTTCCGCCTGCCTTTAATCAAACATCGGGTTCAAGGTTAACTATGAGCCTCTGTTGATAAGCTGATGCCTGGATTACCTTAGACATAGCACAAAAGGCATCGTTAGGTGCAAATAGCCGGATACTAAAGCCTATGCTACCATGAGGCAAAATTAGCTGACATTGAAATTTACTGAACGCCACCTTTAAGATTAATGGTCTTCATGAAACAAATAAAAATCATACCAATATAAAATTCTTTTTTAGTGATCTGAAAAACGCTAACAACAATGCATTAATGTTCAAACAAACATCAATTAAAGTGCCAATATGGATCACTGAAGAAATTATCCGCTAATAAGAAACAGCTTTATTATTTATTTTAGAATGCTGTATAATAATTTAGTTCAAAGTTGGCGAGCTCAAGGATGATGATTGGTCCGCTACAAATCCTACTTCTGCTAAGCAAGGAAAAACCGAGTTTTAAATTGCTTAAGTACTCTAATGAAGTACACAGCGTTTCGAAAGCCAGCGTGGCTACTTATATGATTGTCGTGGTCATCTAAAGATATAATAATAAAGTCTAATAAAGATTTTCTACGATTAAAGATGATTTTTGATTCTTCGGACACGATGTGTTATTCTAGCTCTGATAGTGCGTCTATATATAATAAAGTTGCGGCAATTTTTTTTTTCTAAACCATCTTCAATATAAGGCAAAAGAAACCCGTGACCTCGATGCCTTGCTTTAGACTAATTAATTGATATAATATAATTACATTATATTTGCTACAAGTAGGGTTTTCCATATTCTCCATCAAAGTAACTTGCAAAGATAATGTCACTATATAGCCGAAATAACACGAGCCCATGTAGCACCCTGATAAACTATGTAAAATTACTCGATGTTTTAACTTCCATAAATCACAGCCTGTTTTTGGTTGTTTTAAAAATATATATTTCTAGGCCAGGCTAAGTCGTGGAATAAGAATTGATTGGTTATATTGCTTCTCTATAGTTCTAAAAAAAGCTCGATAAATACAAAGCTGACTTAAATAAATTTAGCCATTTTTGATCGAAATGTGCTTCACAAAAATTCTGAGAACTTGATAAAATTTTAAAATTAACGTTCCTTTAGAGGAAAAATGAGGTCGCTCGTAGAGCCCCATATCTATGTAGTCTCAAAATCCCCAGCTTATGGGCTACGTGGACATGAATAGAGAGTTTAACATTAAGTTACGATATAACAAAAAGGATAGGCTTTTAAGCTATCATGGTATCGATAGCTGGCTTCCAGCGTGAATCAAACTATCCCTGCATTCGGTCTTGTTGTGAATCAAGCCATCTTAAATTTTATCCTCGATTACAAATGGGGAGACGCTAGGTTAATATGAGCCAAACGTATTTAACACTGTGGTTGAAAACAGCCAGTGCCACGGAATGGAAAAAATTCTATCAAGATATATCTTTTCTAATGTAGCCTAAGAAAACACATTACAATTCACTAATTTTCGCGAAAATATTAATTGAAAATACTCACATTGCCATCAATCTGGCGGAATAACGATTTCCAAAATGAATCAGTCAGTTGGCCAAAATAATGGTGAAATGCTTTTTTTGTCCTTTAAAGGGACCTGCTGTGAAATTAAGTAGATCAAAAACCATGTTTTTTTTTTTTTTACTTTAAGCTATTATCGCATACGGTCCCGGCCTCTCTGTTTCCTTTTCGTTACCTTTAAAGCTTCTCGATTAGTGCACACTTAGAGAATTTTAGGTGTACCACCACCGAGTAGATGGATTTTTTTTTTGTTCAGCTCTGTTATGTGTGCATAACAGAATGTGCATTGTTTTAAATGAGTATAGTATTAAAAAAAGGCATTATCATATGAAGGTACTCTTCATAAAAAAGTTGCCGTGTTAGAACACCGAGATGTAATAAGCGCACATCTTAGTATAACACTTCGATAGCAAAGTTTCTTAGAATCACTTTATTCTGTGGACTGAGGATTTAATTACTTAACATTGTTTACATTGTGAATTCTACATCGATGATTCACACATTACGCAAACCGTAACGGCTGGAGTCGGTGTCCGAAACTGTACGTTACCACCGTGCTAAATTGGCAAAAGTTTACTTGCCGTTTTAACCTCCCAGTGGAGAACGTACCCAAAGTGTCCTGTGAATAATCCTTAATAATTGTGTAACTACATAATGTGGAGAAGTAACTAGTGCTTTTCATTTATTTTATAAAGTGGAAGTAAAGGCTTCCTCGATCGAGGGTTGACTCTGATATCTTTTAGATGACGCAAACTAAGCGTGCGTATATTTTTAATTAGACCATACTCGCCGTTCAATTCCGTGTTCTTGACATTTCACACGACTTATTTCAAATGAGAATTCGATTTTTTAACACGAAATCAAATATGAAATATTTGTTTGTTTTTGTTAGTTGCCTTGGAAACAAGATAATATGGTCCATTGATTTTCTACATAGCCTCTATTAACCTAGTCTGGACGTCATCAATGAACAGCGTTTTTGAGTAGCACGAATAACTAACTTAGCTGAGTAGTTAATGCGAAAATCTTTTACGGTCAACCCTCGCCATGTGGAACGGCTTAGCGAGTAGCGAGCGGTTATGTGAGGTGCGTTAGCCCGATAGCGCCGTGGAGCCAATTTACCAAAGTAATTTTTCGTATGAAGCTTCTTTTTTCTTAACTTCGCATCTCACAGTGGGGCAGTGGCATCCACCTGTGCAAAGATTAAGCACCCTCACGCATAAAACAGCACTTGCATTGGTACTGCCCAGGCCATGCAATAAGACAACACAGGTTGCACGTCTTCTGGCTCGTGCAGGCCACAGCCATTGCGGGTCCTTATCTTACCCTTCCAGCGATCAGTGGAAAAGAATATAGCATATAATATTTCCCATCAGAAGTGACCTTTCGCAATGTAGCTGGCGGGGATTGAAGTGGCGCAGCTATGTCGTAGGTCACCTGTTGTATGAGGCCGCTGACCACCTCATGGTTCAGATTTTAAGTCATTCAATATACGTAGGGGGTAGAGGCTGAGAGATCAACCGTGAGGGTGAGTTGAAGAGCTCACTGATCGGCATCTGTATATATACCATATCTAAGTTAATCACCTAATTGTCTGCGCCTCAGATATAAACTAAATTTTTACAAGTTTATTGTATGCTTAGTGGTAAGCACTGGAATCAACAATGCTTCGAATTTGTTGACCAAAAAAAGTAAGTAACCACAGCCAAACAATCAAACCGGTGTATAAACATTAGGCCACATTACTACACCACATTATACTAACCATCCAATTCACTTAAAACGTACATGTTTTGTCCAACCTTAGCAGGAAAGGGTCCACTTACATTACAAAGCCTAGTAGATATTTGAGCATTTGCGGAGAGAGCTCTGACCCTAAAATAACGTTTTCTTAAACCCGCTTATCGAAATCTGCGAGACCCCGAAAAGCCGCGATTCTCAGGATCGAGTAGCACAGTGTCCACAGAAACCACCTTTTCCCGTTCGAACGGCTCTGAAAAGAAATCATCTGGTCGGCCTTAGTGAACAGCACTAGAAGCTGAATGAAGGTGACCGCCTCGATTTTCTACTAAATACCTTTTTTTCAGCTTGAACGCCCTCAGAAAGTGGCCAACAAGCACAAGGATCGAGTTACAATCAAACAAAGGAAATTATAATCCCTTGTGAATTCCCGGGGTTCCATCAACCCGGGTTGATCGCCAATAGTTGTACGAAGACCACGAGACGTTCAGATTAGGAAAGGACAATTTCTATTGCATCGTTACAATGACTGTGTACAGTTATTCGGTTAGAGCTACGTTCGAAGCTATAATAAAGTATCATACGAGAACAGGATATTGCTCTTGTGCTTATTGTAAGACTGAATATTTACCTATTCGATTTAGCACATTAAATAAATATTTGTTTGCAGCAGTGAGTGTTGACCAACCCGATCTAAATCGTCCTTGTAAATGCCGATAATCAATAAATAAACAGATCGAATTCAAACAATAAGGACGCGAAAAACGTTGCATGATCGTAGCTAGGACTCATTACATACATCACACAACTGCCGTTGCCTTCTTGCAACTGCCACCCTATTTGCAATGTACTTTATCTTCTTTGTCTCACATTCCTAAACGCTGAAATCCATTTTCTCATCTCCCGCTCAGCTTCGTTGCTGTTCATCTGCTGTAAGCACTCGAGTTAGAGTCGGAAATATTTTGTTGGCAGTAATGCCAAAAATAGGTATTTCAGGCGGCCATCCATTTTTGTGTACGCTTTATTTCCTGCTTTCAACAAAATCGCCATATCGGAAAGCGGCAATCACATCCTCAGATGCGGTCTACTTCAAAAGAGAGGACACTTGCAGGCGCCATCGACGGGAAAATCTTATCGAACCTATATCGTCGTTCTCGTTGCCTCAGCCTGCAGCGTCATCGCATTGCCACTATCAAACAAATCCAGCCCTTCCGGCGGCCTATGGAGCGCCAGCTAGTGGCCTGAACGCTGAGACCGTCGAACTATGCTATCCGACATATTTGCCCTTGTGCGTGCGGCGTCCATGTTATAGTTGCTGTTCTCGATGTTCTGTTTCCGGTGCTCTCAGCCTCTGCGCTAAGCCTGCGTGGGTGGGCTGTGTCGATTTAGATAAGGCCCAATCTGAACCAACTAGGCAAGCACTAATACGAGCGTACGCCCACCCGCATCAGGACTCATACGTGTAATCGAGGTAGTACTCCTGCCTGCTAGCCAACTGCACGAAGTGGCAATCGTGCCGTTTTGACGTGCACAATACGACCCAGTCGCTTGTCATCGGCTACAAAAGTATATCGACTTCGAACCATTTTTTCGTAGTTAGACTATTATCGTAAGACGAGAATCTTGGGCCACACGCGAAGACTATCGCAAGCTCTAAAACATTGTGAAAATAATTAAATAAGCAAATTGAGATATTTGCGCAAAAAAAGGAGCACGGACTTTACAATAGTAAAAAAAAGAACGGTAAACTAGCAAGTTTTTTACTAGCGCGTCTCACCCATTGTTAACCCATATTTTTCAAGCATATTTTAGCTAAATTAATACTCATTGAATGATTGCGTATTGCAATTGCTGCAAATTGTTGATTATCGTTCCATATTAAAAATACACAAATCTAATGAAAGTACTTCTTCTTGAAAATCTGAAATTCTTGGAATAAATGTGTTTTGCAATCGTGGTTATAATACTTAAGAAAACCGCATTACAAATAGTGTACTGTAAACGATTGCTGACTCTCAAAACGAGATAATCCATAGGTTTAAGGCCTGTTGATCTTAGGTTGACCTTAGAGTAACGGATGCTTTACAGCACGAGCTAGGTTTTGCGACACGTATACCGTATACGTGTTTCACTACATATTTACTTCTAACTATGAAAATCTTTACCCAAACTGGCCTTTTACGCGATTGACTTAACATGCTCTTAGGTGTACACTTAGAATCGTTAACTTATGCATAGAAAGCCTCACATAATGCAGGCAGAGTCAACTACTTTTGAGCATCGCGATAAGCATTAACGCTACAACAGGTTTTACTGACCAGTCCGCTTTCAAACACTGCTGTGAACCAATAGTTGATCTCGCAGCTTGGCTTATCTTCGCTGCTCACGGTTTCTAACATTCACGTGTCAGCGGTATTTCCTTTCTTGTCTAGGATTGTAGACTGTTCTTAATCGAGATAGGAGACGCAAGCAAACAACAAAACCTTCCCTTTCAGCTACAACTCGCGGCATCACTGGATGGCAGAGATGGCGAGTGCTTCCTTACCACAGCGCCCGACAGGACTTTCTTTTCTTTCTTCTTCAGTAGCAAAAAACAACATCAGCAGTAGCTGGCCGGACGTGTCCCTAATTAGTTTCTTAGTGGTGGCCAAAGAGGTGGGTATGCTGCCAATGGGTACGAGGGAACCAAGGTCTCGTATAGGACTGCTGTGTAATGTGTGGAGCGGTATAGGGCGGTTGGTGTGAGAGTGATCTGCCGCCGGCTTCTTAGGTCTTATGCGGATCCAGGATCCGTTTTTCCTTTTCGTCCATTACGACCGACAACGCTACAGAGTGAATATAGTAGGCGCCCTTTCTGCGGTGGGTGGAGATAGCTAACCAGTTGTTTCACATAGGCTTCTGCTCTTGACGCTACTGTAGACGGAGAGGTGGAATAAGGCAAGTAAAGGGAAGAGGTAACCCTCACAACAGGAAGAATCCTATAGGCGCGTTAGATAAAAAGAAAGCAGTAATATATGAGTATAGAGATGTATGAATGTGTGAGGGTCAGTCACTCCTTGTCTCGGAGCTTTTCCTGGTGGGGTGGCAAAGCTCAAGGAGTTTTGGGGCCCGTCACGGAGCCGGTTGAGGGTATCCTCTGAACACCTTGCGTACGATAGACTGGTGCTCCGGGTGGCGTTAAAGGAAATCTAGGCGTTCGCCGTCTAGCAGTGGATGAATAGAATCAGCTTGTCTACTATCAGTATAGGAATAAAGTAGAAAAGGAACTAAATAGCGACTACAGGATCCGATGGTAGCGGACTTCTCTCTAGCGACTAGATGATGGTATTTGACAGGCGCTGTGGCTGTCAGGCATCGTAGGAATGATCATTGGCAAAGACGACATACAATGCACATTATATACGAGACTGCCTCGGTGTAACGTATTGTGAGCATAGGCCACTACAGACGTTCTGGTCGCCTTACGATCGTTAATTTGTCATTATCGTACTATATATGCGTGGAAAAGATAAAACCTATTCATCCCATCATATCTATACCAAGACAAAATAATGTGCCTAAAATCTGTTGAGACTAATACTATATTTGGCAATTTAGTGGCGAGTACAGACACTCGGATCTTTGGCCCACAGGCATTACTGATTACGGATCCTACCTTTCGACGCCAAGTATATCACCATTATCAGTTTTGTACCGGAAGATTATAAAGTTTGCTCGGATCTGCTGATCTGTAAATCTCTTGCGTATAATATACACATGGATGAGTTAAATACCGAATATTTTTTATGTTGAAAGTATATTTCACGTAACGGTATTCCAGTTAGCAGACTCTAGCGTTTGTAGCCAGAAGGTTTTCAATGCAGGACTATCCCACAGATACAGAACATAAAAGTCTAAAAAAGGATAAGAGAGCTTACGCCATAGTCGATCGGCAAGAGTTGTGCGATTTTAGTTCAGTTAAAAGTAAAATAGCCAGAATAGTTTGCAGCGTATGGTAATTCTTTGCATCTCTGTGTTCTTTCCCTGTTATCGTGACTATCGTGGGTGCTTTACGCCGCAGTGTATGCAGGCCCTGACATTCACGTTTATGATTCAGTATGCATGTGACAGCATGCATACATGAAGTGTTTGCATTTGTCTCTCTGTTATAGGCGTATTCTGTCTGCTTGTATAGTATGTACGTAGGATGTTATTATTGATCCCTGTCGCGCGAGCTGGGAAGCCTTGGCCACCGCCATCGTTCGTAAATTTCTTTCTACGCATCTGACACACTGTTGCCCCACAGCCTAGAAGTTGCAGGCGGAACGCACTACTGTCTCATCGCTGCAGCTGTTGCAATTAAGCCCACGATGGGGTCGCTCGGTGAGATGGTTTTGCGGAGAGCATCTATGCACCCATTTCCGATGGCAAATAGGGCAGGCGGGGATAAGGGGTGTTTGGGAGTCCATATCCTCGAGTTCTGTTTCTATAGAGGCCTTCTTTTGGCTGATATAGAAGGAGGGAGGGAATGGCTAGTGGGTGCGTTAGTGGAAATCGGGATTCTCCACTGCTTGAATGAATAAAGGGTACCCTTCCCCGTGCCGCGATCCTCTTCGTTCCGGTTAGAGACACACTGCCAATACTATCGGATTTAATTAAAGCGTTCATTCTGCTTTTTCGTTTGAGTGCAACGATGACAATAAGATAGCATTTGTGTATTTTGCCGACTGTCGCTACCGTTTCGGTCTGCGCTTCTGTATTGCAGACCACACGACGCTTTCCTACGTCAGGGACAATGCAAATAAGGTAGGGTTACTATGGAATTGCGAAAGGGAACGAAAAAAGGAACAAGAATGTTTACGAATGGCGCCCTGTTAGCTTTATTACATATTTGTTAACATCAGACTCATAGGTTAAAGCATGCGTATATTTTCGGTCGTTCGTAAAAATATGAGTACCGTGAAACGTCTGTGGACAGATGCAGCCTCATCAATGGCTAACCGGAGTTTTAATGATTTCGATAATAGCTTGTCGTGCAATTGCTTTTTTTTTTTTCTCAAAGCACAGCTGTAAGATGTAAAGCGTTGTAAACGTAACGGGAGTGCATTTTAATTTTTGAAGGGCCTATTTAATGGTCATTAAAATGCATTTCCCATTTTATAGATAACACTGTAAATAACGAAGGCACGAAACAAATGTATCTCGAGCTCGAGATCAAGATACTAAGCAGAGTAAGCGGCGCTAAAATTACGGTAATATCGTGATTGCTTTAGAATCGTTCTTTGGGTCAAAAATACGTATCATTACGTGAATGCATTGCACCTCATATAGAGGTATGTCTTACCCTAATTCTTGTCTTCACGACAACAACCACTTAGCATTTTAATATGATATGTATGTCAGTTAAAAAAAAATGGAGACAGTTAGATTTTAATGCTGAGTAAAAAGTTGTCGTTGTTTTTTGCCACTTTAATTTACTGTAACTTGCAAATAAGTGAATAGAAACATTTTAGATAACATAGCATCCTCGTTTTCTGCGGTATCATCCATTTTTTGGTAAGTTATGTATTCCGCGAAGTAACATGGAGGTGTCTTCGGAAGCGATCCATTCGTCAACCCATTTGCGGTCTGAAATACTTGCCTTCCTTGCTATGTTGAATTGACCGAAACAAATGACAGTCAGATGGAGAGATATCTGGGCTGTACATCGGTTGAAGCAGAGTTTCCATTTGGATGTCCGAAGGCGCTCGCTGAGTTAGCCGAAGATGTAGACATTGTAGCTTCATCATACAAAAATATAACTTTGCATCGCTCTTTTCCAGTCCAAGGCCTCTTTCTAAGAACTCGTGATTCAGTCGGATGAATTGATTTGCGTAGCGATCTCTTGTAGTTCTTTTTTGGGGTTTGAATGACTCATAGTATGACCCCTTCTCATCTCGCTATATACAGAAATACAGCCTTTAACCATGAATATTTCTCCGTGGCATCGAACTGAAAGGGTCTAACCATTATGATTAGCATTTAGGGGTGTCGCAAAAAGTCAATTTTTCATTGCCGATAACCATCCTGTATAGAAATGGCTTTTTGTCGTACGAACAACGAAAGGCATATTGTCGAGTTCGTAGGGATCAATTTTTCTTCTTTTTAGGTCTTTCCTAGTGCGTGCGAACGACTCGCAACAGTAACCTAGGTCACTGCTAGCTGTACAAGGAGCCATTGGGCCGACTACACCGCGTTTTGCTTAAGGAATGCTAAGTTCTTCGTCGTTTGTTTCTTGTAGCTGCTCGACATATGTCATTCAAGTTAAATTCTCCCGTTCAAAATGGATTAAGCTAAACAGTCAAACGATAGCGCTCACCGCACATTCTTGTAATACACATGTTAGCTTGAAATAATTTTCAATTCAAATTTTAAACACTACTTACATTCAAACAAGTTTAAGGGGCATGTACACCGGAATAATCGAACAGTTGCAATCGGATAGGTAAAATGTAAATTTCAACCTCAAATTATCTAACCTGTTATTATTTTTTTTTATTCACCCATGAACAAACTTACGGTTGTGTTTGCGTGGATGCCATAAAAAGAACCCCACAAACTAGTACTGGCACGTTTCCGCTAAGACTTTTCCTTAGAAAGTTACTTCGTGAAGGAAAGAAATAAGAAAACAGAGGTAAAACCGGGTCCAGGAAGATAAACTCCCGGGCCCCATCAATCCATGCTAGTGGGCTATAGAAAAAGGTTGAGCTGGCTCTCACCTCTGTCCAATGTTTCCAGGGTACTTCCTTCAAGCCCTTTTCGCTACGGCGACCCAACAGTCGACACTACTTCGCCGGGGGATGCGCCGCGTTACTCCCGCCCCAGAACAGAGCGGGCCTAACGCGCGACAGAGTGCGACCACGCCGTGCCTTGGATCATGCTCAGGAGCGTTTTCACGCCTCAGGTATCACACCTCCTAGCAAATCTCCTGGGGTTCCTGACAAACCCCCTACTTTCTGTCACTTCAAGCCCCACAATGGTTCTCTGTCCTCACTCACTCGTGGCACGAGGGAGGCGGAGATGGAATGCATATGGAAAGCCCACCTTTTCCCACGGTGTGTGTACCCCTTCTTCTTAGTCTCTGGGCCGTTATTCTTCAGTGCCCTTCTCCTTTTCCCCTTTGATCGTTCAGACTCTGCCTAGTCTCTAGCCTGCTTTAGGGGTCCTCTTCCGCTGTTGATTTGTGCAGTTTCTGTTTTTCGCCGATTTCTCGCTCATACCACAAGGTGGAACTACCTTTATATTTGCGATCCTCACGCATTGTCCTATCCGGCAAGCCATGGGCCAGTGCACCACTTATTGTTTTTGCCAAACCAACTAGATACAGACTAACCCAAAAGCTACTGCAAACGGATGTAATACATACAGCACACCTTGCCAATTCTTCAACAGGATCAGTGACTGATTCAAATATATCTTTGTGCCAAATATATATTTTTGGATTGCCTAGTCAATTGCTGTTACGATAACCTTTTTCACCGACCGTTCGGGAAAGATTTTAGCCATGGCAAACTAACATTAAAATTCGCTGATATTATGTACGAAATGTGGAAATTTTTACTCCAATAAAAATTAAAGCAAGGGAAAGAAGTCGTGTTATTGAACTTACACGTTCGCTGTAAAATGCTGATTTCCGCCTGTAATGCAATTGCTCAAACATCGACAATCGCTTTACTGCTGAACAGGGTTAAGCCCTAATAGCAAAACTATGCTTACTTTATTTTTTAAGACGATTTTAAAAATAATTTTAATTTTACCCTTGATCAAACAAACTTGTTGTTTAGTGGCCTTACCTTAGATTAACTGAATCGCTTGTTGCAAGTATGTAACCAAGATACTATTTGCCATATAGTCACTACGAGAACACGACTTATAGCTCTTATCGTACATCTGAAAGATCTCGATAGCAATGCACTTCGAGCTTTAACTGTAAGACGTTATTAATTATTTATTCGACGTCAACGCTATCGGCTCAACACCTCGCGAACGGATATGTAACAGCGTTTTAAACAAAGGACATTTGAATTTTGAAAGGTAGATTTCTTAGCCAGCTCGTTCGGGCCGAAACCACCGTTACAGTCCGCTTATAGGAACAAGAACTATCATAACTGGCTTCGTAATATAGTTGCCTGTATGTTTCGAGATTTGCGTTTCGTATCGGCGTGGAACATTGCACCAGGCGGCTGGCTCCCTGCACGAAATTAAACTTGCCTATGTAGAGGTTCGAACCTAAACCACAACATGTTTGTAATATTAGTAAGCAAATATGTTACCCTCTAAGATATCATGGAAATTGTATCCAGTTGCCGATCAAGTGAAACACTCTACTCGATACAGTCACCTCCTTTAATAGAGTTTAAATGTAATAAGGGTTACAAACTATTTCTTTTAATATGACTGGATCTTCTCTGGCTTCTCTTGCCCCATGATCCCAGATTCCTATACATAGGCTTTGATCGTCGGCAATATTCTACCAACCTTCCCTAAATAATATACGTATAGGTACGTTAGTCTATGAAATATATCAGGCACCGATATCTGAGAACGTCTTGAAGATTTTTTGTTATTAATTGACCGTTGTTAAATAAAGCAACCTGCACTGCCAGGTTTGATTTCTCACGGGCGAAAGAACTGTTACTTGATAATATTTTTTTTCAGCCACCCCCGGACAGCATTTCTCCAACTTTTTGTTTGTGACTTCTTAGTGGAACGTCAGGCATGGGGTATTTCAGTAGAAAGGCTTTCAGCGCTGATAATGTCTTTTCAACGCCATTACGACAACAAAGGCTTCAGTAGACAGTAGGTAGAAAAGGAGCAGCTAAAACTCGTAATGATACAACCGTGAGGTTAGTCATGGCCGTTAGAAAAGTGTTTAAGGATAGTTAGTATACAGTTCAGATATAAATTAAGATATTGATGGTTAATGAGGAGTATAGTGAAAGAATAAAGTTCACTTGCGTTACGTTCGATCTTTCCGAAATAGACAAAAAGCGCAACGATCCAGCCTGCTTCAGACGTAAATATTTGCAACCAAATTCTCGAAATCATCATTAGTAGCTTGAATAACGCACAACTGAAATTAATAATAGATACTTTTTCTGGAAGATGTATCATATACCAGGAAAAAGACCTTCGTGCAACCAAGTGGTACAGCATTTTACACACTGTAGCTGTTGCGAAAATCAGCCAATTTACGCTGTCTTAGTAAATTTAGAGATGATCTACAACGAAGAACAGTAGACGAAAGTTGTTAAATTTCCAAAAATGTACGATCTTGGAGAACTTATGGTTTTACTTTTAGGTAATATTTTCTAAATAGGTCTCAATGCAAATAGGCAAAATTCATATTCACTAATTTGCCTAGAAAAAAAAAAGATCTAGTATCACAACTATTTATAGGTGTTCTTTTACGCCGACTGGGAATATGTAAAGTAAGCGTCTAGCAGCTCGTACCCGAAATACCGAGACGACAAAATCTAAAAGGTTTAGAAAAACAGGGCGAAACAAACTTTACTACAGAACCAGACATGTATGTTCCTATCCATAGCGTAATACTTCGGAATCGTCTCTAAGGGGGATTGGGGTTTAAAAAATACGTAAGCCAGCTACGAAGAAACACGGGTACGATAGTAGCATAGTTAGAAAACATGCACAGACTTTCATTACCAATTCTCAAAAAATGTATGCTATAGCTGCAGAGGATAGAGCAAAATGTCTTTCTTATTTTTTGTTTGTTAAAAATTGACAAGTTGACTTTCACAAGAGGCCTAGCAAGCAAGCAAGTCAATCAGCTGTCGAGCTGCTCAGCATGTGTGCGATCACTCTACACAAATGTGCAAAATATTCGAATATGAAATTTTCTAAGAACTTTTTACGATGACAGAAGCTCGAAAAGGCTTGCGTCTGGTTTGTTGCTTCATTTAATTAATTTAAGAATCAATAAGGTGGAAAGCTATAACGTACTATTTTTTCTACACGTTCTAATTTCTTGGCAGAACCTGGCCACTTGGAAAAAGTGACACATCAACAAAGATGACCCGTTTATTATTCCTTCTTACGAGAACTCAAACAACTCCTGTAAATGAAACTTTTTTTGCTTATCCTTGTAAAATAAGCAAAATTTATAGAATAGGACATCAAAATCTGAACACAGGTGTTTTATTGCTATTCTTGGTAAGAGATGAAATCTATTTTTCTTTACAACAAAATGACAAGTTCATTGTTGCGCAGGACAGCGTGCGGTTTTCGCTTGAGTTTGAGTGAAAATCAACTATTATCCAATGTGCTCACGCAAGACTAACCACGGAGATTATCAACTTCCTTTATTTGGCCCAGCTTTTACGGCTTCTGAGAGATCCGAGAAAGATCTTATAATGCAAACTGGAAAATTCCTAATAGAGGTTCTATTTGAAGGGCTCGAAAAATCAACGGAATGTCTCAAATACCCTCGTTTGATAAACATTGATTTTTTATGTAGAAGTTAGCGGCCGTTTTGAAGAACAAAATATTAACCGGCAATTGAGCCCAGACAAACCTCAAGTGTCAGCTTTTCTAACACTTTCTGCGTCTGCTTCTACCTTTTGTACTTTTTATTGTTTTGAGCTTTTGCATTTATGGGACTTCTTGCCTGCTTTCAGCCCAAAATTTAATTCTGCTAGAATTTCTGTGTGATGCATTTTCAAGCGCCACTCTAGGGTGTTTGTACCTGCTAATGTCATTTGACGCACGATTATTAGAAAGAAATCATTTACAAACTAATAACGTAATATTTTGAAGATAATGAATGAACGATTCAGGTTCTGAGTTCAAGATGTAATTACCGTGAATGACTAAATAAACGTGACCCTCAGGAACGGAACTTTTACCATATGTGAAAAATTTATTTGAAATTATTGTATTTGTTTAGAACAAGTCTTATAAACAAATCGTAAGAAAAGTCCGAACTTAGAGATTTTACATTGCACTAAATCGAGCGATTACAATGCTCAAACAACGACCACTGATGGTAACCAAATGACTCCCAACTTTCGTCTTCGAATATGCACGCACAGCACTATCGAAGTATGCTAAATCAAATACAGCATAGCTCAGACCCTATATGGTAGATCCGATCACTAGCGTGGTCCTAAAATTTCATGACTTCCTCGAAGATATCTATCAATTTCTCTCCACAGCAAGCGTGTACTAAACAATCTTTATTACAAGCACTTGTTGTGATATTAGCAAATAATATAGGTACATAATTGGCCACCGTTCGAATGCTGCCAAAATACACAATTGTGACTAAAATATATTGCGTTGTGTTTTAGCATCTCGGTGACCTTATTGGCGTTTGACGAAACCAAATAAAAAACAGAATTAAAACTTTGAGCACATTTTTCTAGGTTCTCGGCCACCGTCACTAAATCAAGCGTAACAAGTTAAGGTTCTTCATTGTTTGACATATTATTAGTTATTTTTATTAACTGACCTATACTAAGCGTTAAACGAGAGGAGAAACTTTTCTTTTTACTTCAGGTCACCTTACCGTTCCAATTTGAACAGAGGTCGTCACGCAATCACATATTTTTCGAAAAATACATACATACCTATATTATTTTTCGTAATCTTTAACTTTTAACGGCATAATAAACATTGGCGCTCCGCAGGCATATTCGGAAAAATGCGTTGTTCACGGTACTTTATGAGAACAAACAAAGTGATTTTACTAATGATTTTAAACTTAGATCGCCTTATGCATTTCTTTAGGAAAAGACACCCGCGTTATCACTGCCTTATCGCGGAAACTTGAGATATTCGATCATATTGAATCATTTATTGATCTAGACAGGAACTCAGGACTCTAGCATTTTTGAGGGAATTATGGCACCTTCACTATTTACTCTAATAATGTCAAGTTAAATTGTCCTATTTATGTCTTTATATATATAATACTCAAGTGTTTCTGCTCACTTCAATGATGCAAGCCATGCCCTAGAAAATATATATGCTCGCAGCTAAAGATGGCTTGTGATGACCAATCCGGAATTACCTTTCTCAGATTGCTCAGCCGCTTCCTTCAATTAATCATCATTGAAAAATAAAAAAATAGTAATAAGAGTAATGAATTCTTCTAATAATAATGAACTCTTTCACAAGGCTTATTCTGATTTTTTAGAATGTATTGCATTATTCTGTATTGTTTTACATCGTTCGCAATGTGTGAAAATATGCTTTCAGGTAACCGTTAAGAGAAATCACATAGCGTTCCGTACACATCTGCAGTTAGTAAATAGAAAGATGCTTCCATTCTTTTTTTTAACAAAGAATAATATTGTCAAGGCTGTTTTTAGATTGTTCGCGCGTAGGTACGTAGAAATAATCATTTTAGCTATACTAATTGGCTTTACATTTATTTTTAAGGATGTAAAGGAGAGGGTAACCAAATAGTCATTGCTTCCAGTAAATTTGTTTATTGTAAGAAATATTATGTTGACTCTTTCTGCCCGCGTAATGTTATTTTTTGCGTTCCTTGCATTATTTAATTAAGCTAGTAATATTAATTCATCCAAAGTTCATTTTGATACATGAAATTGAAGGTTTGCCTATATTTATTCAGTTTACTTAGGTTGAATGCTGATTTCGTTAACTCTTTTAATACAATTCATATTGTACATCCTTTATATACACGTAGCACTTGTGTAAAACTTTATATCTAATCCAACTATTTAATTAATACGAGGGAAGCTAGTTAAATAAGTAGTCTAAAAGAAAAGACAGAATGTTAAAAAAAATAGCAGGTAATGTAATTGCTTTGGGTCATCTTGCACAATCTTAAGCAGAGTAGACAACAATAACCAGATAAAATCACATGTCTGTCCAAGTATGGCTTAGAGTATTATTGATAAAGCATGTAGTATTATACGGAAAACAATACGTAACGCATGACCGATTTTCTTCTATGAAAATGAACTCTGCATTGAATGCAGAGTATGGATGAACGTTGGCATAAGGCCTTTGTGGTGTTATTGCGCACTTCCTATACCTTGCATCTAGAATCAAACGAAATACATAACAACCTTGTATAGTTTTTTCTTATTGAAAAGCGTGCTCTTAATTAAACTCATATCCTAAGCTGTTCCTAAGTGACCTCGTTAAAACGAAGGGCCTATCGGATAGTTACGAAGTATGGTGCAGATACTTAATATTTGAAGCCGCTATACATTTTTTGGCGAGAGCCTTTTCTTTAGCCTAATTAAATACTGGCACTTAACATGAAGAGTGACCCGATAGATCGCAATCAATATATACATTTTGATTAAATCAATCAAATCATTTCGAGCTTGAGAAGGTGATCTGGTTATAATGGAAACCTTTGAGATTAAAAATTGCTTAATTAAAAGTTCCGCTAAGTAAAATAAGACTCGCAGATGTTTAGTGAGTTGAACAACCTTTTGCCATTGCACGTTTAATTAACTCAAGCGTATGATCACGGAAGGCTTTATAACTGGAGACTAGTAAGGGCTAGTAGGTGATGTTAGTCGAAAGATGCGGGCCGATGAGCGGTTAAGATAAAAAAAATATGAGATATACTATCATAACGTGAGCTCGATTCCTTGATTATTCCCTTGTTTTTAGCTAGATCGATTTTATAGAGTATACATAATAATAAAATCTTAGTTGTGTTATCTCATATTAGACAACTAATTATTACCACGAAACCTTCGAATGCTCACCGACAGCAGTGCATCCGTTAGCAGGCAGAAGCCTTAGTTATTTTTTTGGTTCCTGAGCGCATCAGCACCAATTGCTGGGTACACCTAATGCTGTTTTTGTTCATTACCATATGATGCCTGTTCTTACTGCATATGTTGCCTATTAGAAACTCGTCAATCTTCAATTGTTTTCAATTCCAAATTGTAAACAATCTGCATGAATATGTAAGTAAACTAAACCAGTATTTATATCGGTGTCAACGAGTATCTATTAAGTTTACGGCTCTTTCGTTGAGCCAGGCTTTAAAGATTTTGGTGTGAAGCTTTCAGGTTAAACACCGCCATCAAGAAATAAACTTCTATCAAAGTCTAGTACACCACAGTTCTGTACTTGTTAATTGCCTGATTGGTCAGAATACTGCTGCGTTAATATAGTGCTGCCTTATAAATGCTAAAACTAGTAACTTCTGAACTTCGGAAACTTGTTTACACAAGGTCCCGAAAGAGCTTGTTGACTCATAACTATCTGTTGTAGTTGTGCGTTCCCTTAGACGTTTCTTAAATCGAAACGTTTATTAGAGTATTGGGATACAATTGTACCTAATAAGCGTATTTTTCATCTTAGATGCTTTGGCATTTTAAAATCAACATTAGTTATACACTATACTCAGTCATTTGCGCACTCTAGAATAGGCGATAGCTATAGCGCGGCTTTTCAAACATCCCTTTCTGGCACTGGAAGTCTACATTTACACGAAACCTGCTACTTAAGTTAAGTGCTGTGATCAACCCTATGGACTTTCTCTTCAAAGTCAACGTTATCATTCATGTTCTGTGCCACCAGCCAATTTTGACTGAGTAATTGGTCGAATTTTGTCTCGCTCATTCTTTGGTCCCTATTTGTTTTCGCTTGGGATTGTTTTGGTTCCAAGGTGCCATCTAGTCATAGCGGTGGCGCTGGGCTTAGGGATAATCGAACAGCGAAACTCGTTAGCCGGATTTCCCTTTGGTATTGGCACACCCCTTATGTCCAGTAACACTTCTGCATTTGTATTGTGCGCTACGGTACATTGAAGTTGTTAGTATATATGGGCACTACTTGTATAGTTTGAGTTGACGCAGCGTATGCGCGTTTCTATGCGGCGGTTAAGATGAACTAAGCTACTACAACAAAAACCAATACTGTCTGCTATATTAACATCGACAAGAGCGGTCACCGTAGCCGTTCTGGTTCTACGGCATCTGTCAATACGGCCCATACATGCGCCCCTCCCGGCGACGTTTGAACGAACATACGCTTCACTAGAACGTGCCATCAAAAATTCCCACGGATCTCGGCGAGGTTTGTGTGGCGCACGCAGAATATTTTCAGACACGAGGGCAGCAGAACTTGTCCAGAAGAACTTCCGAATCGAAATTTCACGGCACAGCACAACTTCTGGGATGAACATGATTATAAGTGAAAACGATAAACGACTGTACCGTCTTATAACGTTGAAAAATGGGCTCAAGGCGATGCTTATATCGTCCGCCAACGATACTGATGCTGAAATGAGGGATGACGAAGAAGAATCGAGGGAATCCGGTTAGTTTTTATTTTCGTTTAGACTTTTATTTTCTATCGACATACGGGTTGCACTTCTTTTTTTTAAGCCCCCGTTTTTTTCTCCGATTAATAATAGTAATCGCAAAAACGCAAACTGCTAACCATTTTTTCGGAACATCATCGTTACAAAAGTAAATGTGGATAGTATTTGTGCGAGTAATCTTTGATAAATGATTCTTTAAATCAGTGAGTGATTTCTTAATCTAATAATATCATAAATCGATAGCTCTTGGCTTACAGAAAAGCTCGTATACGATACAACGCGTTTTAGGTTAACTTGAAATTGTATAGAAAATGAGTTAGGGTATTGTAAAGAAATTTCTAAAAGGAACATCTCAGTCACAATAATAGAGGCATCGGATCTCTAGCCCGTCGTCCGAAAACAAATAGCAAGTGTTACTAAAGATTTTACTGCGAAATTTAAAAATGTCATCTACATTATTAAAATTCGATAGCTGCGAAGTAGCGTAGAAAGCTCTAGTCGCTTAAAGCAGCTCCTTAAACGTGATGATTATACAGTCAGAAAGAGCTGCGTCGTTCCACGTTGAAGAATTTTTTTTGGTCCAGTCGATGTAGTTATTTGTGAAAAACGTTTGTAGAAAGTTCGTAGTTATGCTCTATCCTCTCTTGGTATAGATTTTAAGGCTAACTAACACACAGCAAGCACTATTGTATCCTTTATTCTACTTTAGTGAATCGCTTGGCTTGCCCTGAGGGACTTGTTGCCCCATTGCATTACTTAGCGCTACTCTCATTCAATGCTTTAAAGAAAATTAGCACCATTGTTATGAGTAGGCAAATTTGTAACTGATGTGTAGAGTATAAGGACCCAAACAAAAATAACGTAATTTTTGTGGAGCAAATTGAAAATCGGTGTTTTTGTGTCGGTGTGACATCGTTTGCCTCCGCTTAAAACAAGCAAATATTACTTCAAAAAACACTGAAAGATAGAATCAACAGTCATCCGTACTCCCGCAGGAAACTTTCAACCAAGTATCGGTAAATGCGAAGCGAATGTTGCTGGTCAGTTCCTATAGTTTTCATTAAAAATAGACGTTAAAGATGTGTACTCGAAATAATAATTTCGTCGAATTTATGCAGTAATTTTGAAAGGAAGCATGTTTTTTTTCTTTGTCGTTTTGTACGACTGGACAAAACATAAAATAGTTTTTCTGATTTGCTAGTTTCAATACTACGCCGGCTGCTCTCAAGCAAGTTGTACTGCACTGCCGATTGAAGCGCTCCAAAATAGCGAGAACGTATCGTTTTCCTGTAAAGTATTCACTCGACAGTAATATATTATCTAAATTGAAGGTATGTAATTTGCTACAGAAGATTACGTAATGTGTGATCTAAAGCTTCAGGAATCTCTCTGTATTGGCATAAAGCAATTATTACTACAACGACTGCTGTTTACATGCTAATGATAGAAACGTTCCAACTACAGGCGACGAAACGGATTCAGAGAGTACGGACAGGTCAGAGGTGTCCGCAGTATGTGCGAAAGAAAAGATGGCCGCAGCGGCATTGGCAGTACGGTGTGGCAGTTTCCAGGTTCGCGAGTTTTTTTCTAACATTCGTTAAAGCTTTTCATACGCACATCGAAACAGCTTTAAAGCGCCCAATATCACTGATATGTAACCTTATAGAAAGCAAAATTAAACGTTTTTTTATCAATTCTTTAGAGCAATTTTATGATTAGGTTGACGTGAATTCCATAGGAGGTAACAATACCTCATTACAGGGTACAATTGTTACTATATCTTGGTCTATACGTACATCTTTTTTTGTAATACAAACTGTAAGGCTATACGGCTAAACAAACTATTACTGGCTATTTTTTTTCATCATAGAGACTTTTTGATTTTGTAAGATGATACTATATCTTGGTGTATGTGAGATCCATACGATTAACCACTCGAGTTGTGTATTTTGGCCTATAGGGTGAGAGTAGGCAAACAATGTGACTTGGGTTCTCCGAAGGCGCTATCACACTACATTTAGCAGATCTGCGTCCTAGAGCCACACCCTGTTAAATTTCAATATGATACGTAAACAAGTGTTGTATTTTTTCTTCCGTTGAATATGTGCAATTCTAGGAACCAACTAATTTAGGAGGGCTGGCTCATTATCTTGAGCATATGTTGTTTATGGGCTCAGAAAAGTACCCAGCCGAGAACGAGTACTCCGAGTTCATTTCGAAACACGGTGGTTCTGACAACGCTTTTACAGATTTTGAAATGACCGTGTATTTTTTCGACGTCAGCCAACCAGCATTTGCAAAAGCATTGGATATATTTGCAAACTCCTTCGTCAAGCCGCTGCTAAGGGAAGATTCGCTTGAGAGGTAAACACTGAGTAGTAGAAATCAATTTATAGTATCATTAACAAATGAAGAGGAATTATAGCAATCTTCATTGGGAGCAACTGTCGTAGAGAATACAAGATATATATCAATATATATATATATATGAGAATTCGTTTGAGGAATACAGCAGTAAATGAAATAATTGTTCATTACGTGCCACAGTTTCGTTAAAGAAGAGTTGGCAAGAATATTTGGAACTGATATTTGGTTAAGATATAAAGTTACCAAATTAAAACAATGTCGTTCGTTGAATGTTCCAAAAGTAGTCGTGATTGGAGAAGAGCTCGATTCTGGCGTTCCTAGCATAATATCATTGCTCCCAGTACGATAACGCATATGTGGATATGTACAAAAAATATGCACCAGCTAATGGTCGCAGTTGGTGTTCGTAATCTGTATGGCACACAACTTAGATTGTATGGGTAAAAAACAGTGAAACTGACGTGAATTTCAAGAAGTTAATATTGTGGCTTAACGATGAAAATAACTCATTTGTGCGGATCATCTTGGTTAGCCTTTTTTTGTAATTTGGGGCGACAAACCTTTTTGACAAATTAGTGAAGAAATGAATTACGTTAGGTCTTGCAAATATGGCGTGAAATATAACCACTACAGCGTGTTATTGGTTGAAGAACTGAAACTTGCTGCCTTTCATAATTCTGAACAAGAACAAACCATATTGCTCTTGTCCTAGACTCAGTTACTCCATTCCAAGTATCGCGAAGCTTGTTTTTCGGCACAATATTTACACAGCACATGATACAAGCTGATTGGCGGTGACAGTCTGTTCTAGTAAAAATGTTTTGCCACATATCTTTTTTCACACTGCGTAATCGTTGTTTTTCGTTGTCTTAAATCAGTGATGTACTGTCGGAAACGCTTACAACACATCTGGTGTGATGATTTACTATCGTCATGTAGTCCTAACGTTAACTTCCCCCTAACTCTCGTCATTCTTTGTCTCGTGTGAAAAAAAATGCAAGTGACTACAACCAGCTAGCCTATATTTAATTGTGACATTTCTACGTACCTACTATGAGTATATAGTATAGTGAACAGGATGATTGTACCATGCGATGTAAACGCCAGAATAGATACTTTAGCGATTGTCAAAATATTACACTTTGAAATGCTTATTTTTTTCGTCTATTTTATGTTCTTGTCGGTTTTGTGTTTTATAGAATTGTAATTTCATTGGCGTAAATAATTCCTCTATTTACACAAAATATAGTGATGTGAGACTATATTTTGTGTACATTTATACACATTTAGTTTAACTGGTCTGTAGTAACGAATTTAGCGAATGCATTTGGCAGCCACTGTATTTTGTTGCGTGTTTTAGAATGATTTTCTATTAGATATTTATTTTTATTTAATATGATGTCTGTTCATATGCTACCTAATGAAAAGAATTTCCTCGGATGTGTAATTTATTATTTTTATTAAATGGTGATTTAAAATGCCACATAAACGTTTGATTTTCAGGGAAGTAGAAGCCGTGGAAAGTGAGTTCCAGTTACAACAGACGTCCGATACCGCCCGATTAGAACAGGTGCTCGCCGAACAGGCTGGAGTAAACCATCCAATGAGTCACTTCTGCTGGGGAAATCTGAAGTCCCTTCGTGAGATACCTAAGGAACAGGGAATCAATATTCGAGACGCGCTTGTGGACTTTTACAATAGTGAGTTGAAGCATTTCCGCCACCTGGCGATTTCTGTGCTACCCGTCTTACTTACTAACCGATTAAGGGCCGATTTGTAATAGTTGCACATTGCGCGGCTTGCTTCAACACTGCTATTTCTATATTCAACATTTGCGGTTGGTATGTAATATTACAGGTTATTATTCTGCAGAGGTCATGACTTTGTGTGTCCAATCAAAACATAGCCTCGATGAACTGGAACAATTTGTTCGCGATTCATTCAGTTCAGTGCCCAGAGGTAAACGTGTGCCTATCGTCTACCCGACTCAGCAGCCGTTCAGCAATAATCCGAACTTTTACAAGCTTTTCAAAGTGGTGCCTATAAATCGGGATGTAATAATAACCTTTAGATGGGTTCTTCCTCCGCAAAAGAGCCACTACAAGGAGAAGTGCCTCGATTATTTGGGTTACGTTGTTGGCCATGAGGGTCGGAACAGCATCCTGGACCATCTACGGAATAAGCAATGGGCATTAGAGCTAAGCGCAGGATCGGATGGTGACGGCTTTAATGATAACAAGATGTGTTCAATGTTTACGATAACAATCACGCTTAGTGAAGAAGGCGCTCGAAACATTGCTGTGGTGACAAAATACGTTCATCAGTATATGCATATGCTGCGTAAAAAGGGTCCACAGCGTTGGCTTTGGGATGAGCTCAAGGAAATCGCCGAATTTGATTTCCGATTTCAGGAGGAAGAGGAGGCTCAAGATTACGTTTGCGGTGTGAGTCAAGCAATGCAAGACTTTCCTGAAGAACACTATCTTTGTGGCAGCGATCTGTTTATGGAATACAATGCCACAAGGATTCAGGAACTCTTAAACTACATGACGCCAGAAACCTGCAACATCATGTATTACAACTGCGAATTTCAGAAGCACCCGGATCAATTCCCCTTGCGCGAAGCCTGGATGAATGTTTCATACAGTATCGAAGATTATCCTGAGGAATGGACCAGTCTGTGGAGAGATGACCCAGAATTCCAGCAAGCGTTGGATTTTCCTGAGCCTAATCGGTACATTCCAACGGACTTCTCAATAAAGAACGATGAAATGTATTGCAATGAGGAGTTCCCCATCGTCCTCGTCGAGCGCGCAGCTTCTAAGCTTTGGTTCCGAAAGGATGAGAAGTTCCTTGTACCTAAGTGTTTCATAAACGTGCATTTGGTCACAAAAATGGCGTATGCGAATGTGAAAAAAGCCGTGTGTCTTGATGCAATGAGCGACATTCTTAGCCAACTGTTAGCTCAGACGAACAATTATGCAGAAATGGCATCTCTTGAATATGAGCTTAACGGCTTAAATTCGGGAATGACGATTACATTCAGCGGTTTCAATCACAAACTGCCTTTATTATTCGAAACAGTGATGAATACACTAGCCACGTTTGACTGTCCCGAGGAGCTATTTAACACAATTAAGCTCAGTTTGCGAAAACACTATTACAACAATGTCCTTATTAATAAATACTACGGCGACGAAATTCGTTCAGCCATAGTGCATCAGAAGCATCACATTATGGCCAAACGGCGTGAAACGTTGAAAGCGATAACAAAAGATGACATTGTTCAAAACGCTCGGACACTCTGCCGCAGCGCGTATGTTGAGGCCTACATACATGGAAATACTACATCATCCGAAGCTCTTCAGCTTATAGAAAATTTAGAAAGAAAGCTAACAGCGACCCCAGCTGACAAAAAAATAGAACAACTGCACGCCATCATCGAGGAAGAAGTTTACGTTCGCCTTCTCAGCATTAACCCCGAAGATAAAAATTCGAGAATTGTGAATTATTATCCCTATGGGCCTGCACACTTCTACGAAGAGACATTAATTCAATTCCTCGTATACCTGATGGAGGAACGTTGCTTCAAAGAACTACGTACGGAACAGCAGCTGGGCTATGATGTTCGATGTAGTGGCAATATCTACCAGGGTGTGATTGGTTTTTCTGTGTCGATTTCACCGGCAGCAACAAAGTTTACACTTACTCATGTCGATGAAAAAATTGATGAATTCGTTGACGATATGGTAAAGATGGTTGAGGAATTAGGCTTCGACGAGTTTAGTACGGTTAAGAACGCTTTAATCAAGATTAAACAATGTGTTGACTTATCAATGGAGGATGAACAAAAGAGAAACTGGAACCAGATTGTGCAGTTCCAATACCAGTTCGATAGGAATCAGCTAGAAACAGAGTTCCTTAAGACATTAGAACTGGAACGCTTTCGAAAGTGGTGCTTGAAGGTATTACCGTCAAAAAACCGTGATCGAAGAAAACTATCTGTACAGGTTGTTGCGTATGGAAAAGAAGCCCTCGAGGAATGCGAGGGCGGTGAAGAAATTTGGAAAAAATTTGAAGAAAAGGGTGAAAAAATGGAACAGGAGGATGCTGACCCTGAGATTCCACCAATAAAGATGCTTAAACCAAAAAAACCCGGCAGCAAGAAGTTCATCGATGATTTTGAAACGTATTTTGCTTCACTCAAGTACTACCCACCTGTCTCACGAAGTCCGAAAGAAGTGATTGACTTTTGACTTCGATATATGAACGTATAGAATGGAAGGTGAATAAATGTTGAGTTTATACGAAACAATTTGGTCAGTTATTTTATTTACAACGTGCATTATTCGATGCAATACTCCGCAATACTCATTTTCGGGTATGCTCTTGACTTCTTATTTACAAAACAACGCAAGATTGTTAAAAGGAGTCAATTACCGGTTGAAGACGTTCAATTGCTACTAGAAATGCGACTCTCTGCGCCTGCCGTAAAAAAATTTTACTTGAAAAGGCTTAGACTGGGACATGGGACAACCTGTATATATAATAGAGCGTCGCTTACTATTATCATAAATCCATTAGTTATTTGGCTATAGATTTGCATATGTTTAAAATATTGTCATGTCCTGTTCAGTACAAAAAAAAACGCCAAAGATTTTGCGGTAATTCAATGCTACTTCCTAGCAGAGAAAACGAAATATTTATATTGAGAGCTAAAATGAAATGTTCACCCACTGCATAACAGGCGCGTTGTTCGGTAATTGTTCTGAGATAATTTTTAACGTACTCAAAAACATCTTTTTCAATTTATCATTTACCGAGGCCTTATGGCATTATTGATTGATCATATGGTTATATACATACCAATTTGGTCATTGTAACGAAAACGTTGTTGTATTATTTTAGCATATGGTTGCCGGTGTTTTCCCATTTAGTTTCTTTAGGGACGCAAGTTATCGAGCTGATCCTTCATTGTCTTGCTCGTGCAACAGGTCTTAAAAAATATTTGTTGATGTTGCCTGAATTGCCAATGCAACGCAAGTTCGTCGAAGTTATACTGATCCTTCTTAACATACGTGTGTAGTGATTAACTTACATGCTTCCCATGTACAACTATCTTCTTTTTTTTTTTAACTTCATCGCCTATGTTGTGCAGTAAATATGGATAGCGCAACCCGAATCACCCGGTCATATTAGACTGTTTAACAAGCAATCGTTCTCGGGACTTTCTATTTTGGCTGTTTAACCGAACATATGTGCCTATCTGGGTTAGACAAAAGCTATTGGGAAGACTGCAAAAGACAAGGCCGGAAGACGAAGTTATATAATAAATAACCTTCAGAGACCTGGTATTACTTTGGCAATCATTATTTTTGAAGTCTGAAGCTCATGAGTGAACTTGTTGAACTGCTCTGAACGGAAAGGATGACCCACTTGTAGTCAAAGAGAAACTACCAAATGAATTTATTCTCGTTTGCTTATCTACTCAAATAATACATGTGTCCTTTTCGCGCCCATATTGATACGATAAGTTAATTAGCTTTCGCCTTCAACATACACTTATTTTATGATTTAAACTTTTCACGTGTTCATGATATTATCCACTAATTCCGTTCGTTCCATAAATTGGCATATAGCTGCGTATTTATGCATTGGCCTCAGGACTAAATTGCATTTTCGTTATTTGTATCAGTTTTTCTCTGGTGTTTCCCACTGACTAACCGAGACAAGATGCAGATGAGGTGCATTCACAGAGAACAAGGAATATACTTAAACCAGTTAAGTTGCATATGTGAAACCGAAAGTAAGATCCATGATGCAGTCATGCGACGGAAGAGTAGAGAATTCGGATACAAAACATCGAGTCAGCGGCGAAAAAGACGGATGAGGAAATGATTCCGGCCCTAGTGAGCTGGCCTGTCGGTATCTAAAACGTTTATCGTTGTCCTTATCTTCTTTTCTTTTAATGCAGACATTACGACAGAACACACAAATTGAGAAAAGGCTTCACTAACTTCGCGCTTTTTTTCGTAGTATAAAAACAATGTAATTCTGTGAATATATTCAAACAACAAATATTTACGAAGAAAGCCGGCCGTTATACTTATCTAAGATTGCTGTCACTCTTAGAAATAATTTCATTTTAAGTTTACATTTATCACAGTGCTTCATCCTGTGATGCGCTTCTCGAGCTACCATTAGGTTATAATTTAGTGACCATGAATTTTGTGCATTTTCATTGCATTATTTCCTTTTATTACGTATATAGATCTTGTATCATCTGTTGCATTATATGGTTTGGATCAGGTCTTTATTTCTTGGCCTTTCGTCCTAATCCGCCTGACCAACATAATTCATGTTAAACGATTTTCACATTACCTTTGAGAAAACCTTGTGTTTAGTTTAACATAGTTCTCTTTCTTTTAGATACATGCATTGCACACCTACAACGAAATCTTTGAACATCTTTTGCTTTAAAACTTCGATAGCTCTCCAGCGCGTTCACTCTGCGAATTCAATTTAACCTTAATAAAACCCAATGCTATTTAACTCTTTGATGGTCGAGCATAAAGCGAATGTTCAGCGATTCTATGCGTATCATCTCTAGGTGTACGTATAATAGAGTTCGTTTTCATTCACTTAACCCTTGTCTACTTGTTCATTCTATCCTGGCTCAAGTGTTTCTTCTGGCTAGAATTTTCTCCAATCTTGTACTTAATTCTAGTACGAAAATAACAAAATTTGCTTTATCTACTTAAAATCATCTCTGAAAACGGTCACATTTGATTTCATCTCACAAGTTAAGCCATCGTGTATAGCAGTCCATAATTTCAGTGCATAGTCTATGTTCACCATACGTAACCGTTTGTATTATTACATAATTCAACTACAATGTTGATTTATAACGTCGATTTGTGTTTAGCGACTGTTTAGAGAATACCCGCCCAATTAAGGATAAAGCACGCTGCGTTGCAGGTACAAGTTATGCTTGACAGAGGTATATTTAACGTTTGTTTCGCCTTGACGTATAAGCTACTTTGCAATGCAAAAGGTTTTGTCATGTTTGGAGCTTGGCCAGCAGTGTCTCACAGCTATCAGACCTTAAGACCCTCAGGATACTGCTAGGGTCTGCGCGTGCTTAACCCATAGCCGTCTCACGATCTTCATAATCGCCTTCTTCCTGTCACTGTAACGTGGTTCCTTTTCTAGAGAAACTACTGTCACCAGACCTTTGTTAAATTTTTGATGCCTCAAATCGTGGCCGTCGTTTCCTTGCGATGTCTACAGTGTCATCTATGCCCGCACCTTTAGTGGGCTTCGAATCACTCACGTGCGTTCACGTTTTTCACACTCTTCCTCCACCTTGGGAAGATCGGATGTCAATAGATTTGGAATCCACACGGAAATTCCTCTCTAAGCAAGTTCTTCTATTTTTGAGAAAAATATCCATAAGATCCATATTATTATGCAAGTAGCCAGATTCAAATATGCAAAGCTACCTTATAATATTAGGCTCACTATCTTGTTGCCTGTTACAAGTACAAACGTGAAACAACTGTTTATGCGATTATATACACACTTTATGAATCAAACTATAGACTACGGTCTGTTTCATCGTACTGACCTTGTTGTACTGAGCTTGTTAGTATGCGTTTCTTACGATAAACAACAAAGAATAACGATATATACATGAGCGCTTGTACGATTAAGTTCAAAGATTTTAGTTCTTTGCCTAATCTATCTAATTTTCTTTTTAGCCTGCATGTCCACCATATTTTGCAACTGTGTTACTCATTTTATCGGCCGAGTATTAACACTGGTCAACTGGACTATAGTTGCGGTTAAATGCTCCTCAAGAGCTCTGCTATATTCCTATCTTTTTATTCGGCCTCTTCCAATACTGCTTGATGTATGCCGCAACACAGGTTGGCCTATAATAATACTATTCATAATGTTGATCATATGATATTTGCATATTTTGTATTATATCATAAACATCTATTCGCATCCCTTTTATAAAGCCGTACTTAACTGAGCTTTTTCTCAGTTTTTCCCGGGACTTTTAAAAACCCTCGACCGTAAGTGACGCAATACTCCTATTTCTACGTCATTGGAATCGTACTCGAATATGGCGTGCGCAAAAAATCCTATAACGGGTCGCCGAAGTCGAAAATCCAACAAGGGTCAACCACTGAGATGTGCTTAGGTTAATCAATAGGTGTTAAATGTGCTTGTTTCTAAAACAGTCACTGAAGTCAGCATCTGCACTTTGGACGTGGTATAATAATTTATACGAGGTACCAAATACTTCTAGTCTAATCCTCATTATAGATCCTTCGCGCACGCGTGATAAAATTTCCACTCAATAACGTATAAGGACTAGCAATAAGCAAAAATGCCTGTTGCTAGTGAATTTTGGAATGTTCTAGAAGTCTCGTTTTGAAAACTAGGATTTAGCTGGCGCATATTCAGGAACGTTATTTTAACACACTAAACATCTCGAATACGATTGCCAAATCGAACTGCTCAAGCAATATAGGGCACAAAATGTTAGCAAAACATTAACAGCGCAAACATATGTTTCTGGTTACTGAATGTATACAAACTTTTGTTATGTGCTCTCGATACTTGGGTGCGATATCTATAGCGGTTACGGTCAACGCCTGTGTTTTGCTGGAAGATGTTTAGCTACAGAGAAGTCTAGTACTCTTCATATTGGAGTTTTTAAAGCTGAAGCCTGAAAATAACGTTTCCGCTGTATATCCTCGTGCTGTAATCACACTTATTGGAGAAAACCCTGTATGTGTCTGAATCTATTGGGATTGCTTGAAAAGAACGAATTCCTGTTTTGGTGTCCGAAACATATTTTGGAAGAAACAGCCCGTAATTTCTTTGGTTTGTTGGGTGAACGTGTTCCCATAATCAAGCGGTTATTTCAGCGGTTCTAATTCCTTCAAAAAACTATTACCAATGTACGGTGTTTAGACTACTTCATTGTGTACCTGTTCTTCCTACATAAGTACTTATCCGAGTAGCACTGGGCCTTCTAGGTATTTTTTGTGAACTTCGGCAAGTTCATAATTCTTGGACGCATTTCTTTATTAATACTGATTTTGGTTGCCGAAACGCAGCATTATCTTATTTTGAAGACTTAATTCCGGTACACTTTTAAAGAGGCTCTTAGCTTTTAAACGGCCATATCTTCATAAACGTACACTTTAATAGAGCTTACTAAGAGTTTCGTCCAGTAGTTTATAATCTTCTTCATAAACTGCAATCAACATCGTATAGGGCCTCTAAGAACGAGACAAGATCACGTTGAAAAGTATATCTGTATAACGCTGATATGAGCTTACATGGTTTGCACTACTAGTAGGTTGTTGCAAGTTCTGCCATTTTGACTTCTTTAAGCACTTCATCAGTGTAACTAAGGAGGCAAGCTAGATTGCTTAGTACGGCTTTAATCAACTTTGGCTGAGTGTTGTTGAAACCTGAGAACAGAGTAGACACAGTCTACTATAGTAACTGCATACTGAGGGATGCTTATTCGCAAAGTAAAGATATGTCCTGTGCTCGATGGATTGCACAGATATACTTGAGAAATGTGTGATGATGAAAAAGTAAGTAACTGATGCTAGCTTTTGCTAATCAGGAAACTTGCCGCAAAATGCGCGTAATCGAAATCGATATGAAGTATCAATAAAAAAAACCATGACTGCGGGCGAAATTTCGAAAGTAAATTAGTTGAACAGTTAAATTGAACGGTCAAAGACGAAATCTAACGATATGTTGACCTATCTTTTATATGAGGCTGAGAAGACAAACTGACAACTACTAACGACCTCTTTGTCGAAAAATCTAATGGGATCTACCTCTTTTCTGCAAACTTGGCTCTTTCGGTAAACAGGAAAATTTCGACTCAAAATCTATTACCATCAAAAGGTGGCTATTGCAATTTACGTAAGCCTAATATTATAAATACACCACGTCATGTGACTTTATATTTCTTTGTTAGATCTTTGATTTAGTGTATGAGGTCTTATGTCAAAGACTTCACGCTCATTGTACGTAAATAGACAGCGCATCGCGCATACCTACAAGAAGTTTCATTTCTGCCCATTTGCCTATATTTACAACCCTATTACTTCGCTTGACCAGAAATTGATTATACAATGTACTTAGGTCTGTTCCTTATGATTCACACCTTCCGTAGGCAGTTGCTATCGACAGCTCAAGTCGATCCGTAATTATCGTCCGTATCCCCCACGAAGTAATGTTCTGCTTTTCGTATTTCGCTTTTTGCTGTAGCTCTTATAAAAGTGAACTATTAGAAGGTGCCGTTACAGATTTTAATCTCTTCAGCGTTCCTGCATTTTTTCTGGGTCAGCAAGATGAATGTTTCCGAATGTACACACCTCTTCGCTAATTTAAACCTGTTCAGACTTCACATTCAGAGATTGCTAAGGTTATTTAGCCATTCTACTGTTCCACATAATTTGCTTGCGCATTTTCTTGTGAGTGCCGTGCTTGGTAAGGCTATCAGCTTGTTCATTATAAAGGATTCCTGCGTGAGCCGGAACCCAGTACAACGGTATTTTTTGCTTAGTAAAGCATGTAAAACACTATCGCCTGGGCCATGTTTGCATTCTGTCCCAGTGACCTAAATTGGGGTTACCTATCACAGTGCATGAATTCTGTGGCCAGGTGTTGACAAAGCCAAAGTGACCCTGTGGGCAGTTTTGCTAGAGCTAGCAGCGCTTAATCTGAGTAACGGTCAGACGCTAGCTGATGAGACAAATCAAGCCATCTTTGATGTTGAATGTGGCGTGCGCGCCGATTACGTTGAGAAGATCAACGAGATTCGAGATATATTTATTTTCAAAGACGCTAATGTCTAAATCTTGTTTACGAATACAACCGCATCCGAATTGCAGTAGTACCTATGAAATATACACCTTTCTCTGTCTTTAGCCTCATGGTTGTTTTAAATAACTGTTTGAGCTCTACGAAGAAACCTTATTTTCATTCAACATAGGGCTCGGAGGAGTCTCTTTCTCGCCTGTGCCTTGCTCACTCTTGTTTTTCGTTAAGCTTTCATCACGGGCTTAGATACTGCTATTTAACCCTCTTCAGCCTCATGTATTCAATTTTACACGACGTTGGCTCCAGATAGAAGCCTCAGCCTTCTTAAAACTTCTGCCAGTTCTTCCTTTAGTATGAGTCGCATTGTCACACAATCCAGTTTAGCATGTTATGGACTAGTCACTGTGCGCTTTTTCAGTCCTAGGAGGATTCGTTTGCAAACATACGTGCCTAGCAAAGATCTGTGTGCGGTGATAGATCAGTTTCCCAAAGATCCTCCCGTAGCGCTTTTTGTTTTCCGGCATCAAGCTCCTAACTCAAGTAGTGAACCGACCGCTGTATTTTCTGACTCCTGTTGTAACCTATTGGGTGCGTTCTTTAGGATAAGCATATGATCGCTACATATCTCATCCTCTCCTCGGCCATGATATCTCACGGTAACGTTATATTTACAACTATGGCGGCAAGGATCAAAGTGGTTAGGAATACAAACTCTCCTTTGGAGCGTCTGCTGTACGTTCCTTATGTATCTCCCCAAACTAATATAACAACTCCCGCACTTCTTTCTGTAAATAATAATATCGGCGTCTACTTTTTTAAAGGCTCATTCAGGCTGGTGTCCTCTAATCTAACTTGCCATATTGCCCAGTACTATATTTGCTTTGTTCTCTTCTTCCGTCTCGATCCTGGCAATGGTCGCTTGCGTCAGGTTGTGTGCGTTAACTCTTCTATCTTACCTCTCCTGACATAAGTAGTCCAAGCACTCTGCCGCAAAGAAAATTCCGCAATGCTGGTCTCATGACAAGGCTCGTAGAATCCTCTTCGTTACTTCTGTGTTATTTTCTACATAGATTCTTCGGTCACCTTCGTAGAAGACATGATAGTAGTCGAAGAAACGGATCTCGAGTCGTGTTTATCACCAACCGCTTCCCGAACGACTCAAGCACTATGGTTCGAGGCAAATTTTGAATTGGTTCGTATTTTAGCTCAACAAACAAGATTGAGTAAAAGAAGAGGGTTGTTCACTATATTTGTAATGTGGTTTTCAGGTCTTCCTTTGGCGCCATGCTCGATAGTTACACGTTTTATTCAAACAGCACAAGTTTCCAAAGACCCTAAGTTTATTTGCGGTCGGTTTTGAAACTTTATTCGCGCAAAAGACCTAAACTTGTGAAAAAATGTCCGGTCTACACGTACCATACAATACCATAGCCAATTACTTGGTCCTAAAGGGGTTTGTTCATTATTGAAATGTAAAAATGCAAGCAAAATATGTGCATGTAGAGCCTATGACTTTAAGAACGCTGAAATTCTCACTGTGTTCGATGAAAATCATGTCTTTGCCTTCGCCAGATTGCAGAAAACACAGGAGAATCTGAATCGACCGTTCGAAGAGATCTATTGAACAGCAGTTGCGCCAACCGTGTTCCTCATGACTTGACGACCTACCGGTTGATGCATTGTGTATACACTGCCAAACATTTTCATGAACTATACGAAGATATTTTTTTCAGCAAAGATGGCGGGTGATGGAAATCGGATAATCTAAAGTAATGTAACATAGAGTAGATCATGGTCAGACTACGTCATAATCGATAGCCAATCCGGGACGCCATAAAATGAACATAATGCGGTGCATCTGGTCCAATTTTAGGCAAGCGCTTTTTTACGAGCTACCCGCAAACAGCCGAACTATTACCTCAGACATGTACAATAAATCGTCTGGCCGTCTGAGGAAATGCATCCAAGGAAAGTGCTCGGCTTTGATTAATAGAAAACGAGTGATGTTTTATTATGACAACACTCGGTTTCGCAGACATTCATTGTTCTGCCAAAAAAAAATTGTTGGAACTTAATTAAGATGTTTTGCCTCTCCCACTTTGTAGTATCGACTTGCTAGTGTCGATTATCACATTTCGATAAGTTTGTCGCAAATAAAAATAGGAACTTCAACAAAAATTAAATTGAAAAGCTGCTTGAAGGTGGGCGAAGATTACCGCTAATAGCAGTCAATACAATTTTGGTAAACATCGCCTAAAGAAAATAAATGTTTTTGTTCAAAATTAAGTAAAATTCGAATGTGCAATCAATTCTGTGAAGGCCAAGGAGATACCTCGCGACGTCGACTCGGATGATGCAAATTTTCCAATGTGAAGTATGTCTTGTACATAGTTAAATGTCTATGAGGATACAGAAGTGATTTGCTAACCCCAGTTGCGCTATTTTTACAGGCTGGCTACTATAATTGCATGGAATTCGAAAAGGATAGATATATGATCAGCACGGTAGAAAGTTCCTCGGAGACACTAGTTACCTCACGATCTGGGTTAGAAGTACATGTGCTGTGCGTTTCCCTCTTCGTTCAAGGCGGAGAATTGGTAAATTATATTACTATCCCAACAATCGAGGACTTCATGAAGTAGGTTCTGGCAACATTGACGACGCGACACCTTGAATTATTGCAGCCGTTTGATAGGACAATTACGACGCTTGCAACGAAGCCGGACCTTAAAGAGACGTTGAAGGTTACACAATGGACCTGTGTGGAGATGCAACTCTGGCGCTGCTCTTCCCGGAAACCTTGGAGAATATCGATATCCGCGTATTGACGGATATCTGGACAACTAGCTCTTTCAACTTACCGCATTTTCTACCCGCTGTCATGCGATAAAGAGCAACGGAACAGGCCGCCTTACTGGAGGCATCATTGTTTTTTACAGTCGTAAGATAGGCTATCTTACAGCGTTCCTGGAACGACATTGCCTTACGGGGACTGCGACTAAGTTTTGAAGCAATCTATGATCGGCCGATTTACTTAAAATCAACGTACATATTGGTGAGAAAACTCGTCAAAGGACTGGAAGCGTTGTCTTCTTTTTCTGCCTCTCCTCTGGTTATTGCCGGTGACTTTAACGATCGTCTCGACTAGCCGAACTGGAGTCACACTACAGGTTTTCAAGACATGCTCGCGGACTTCGGCTGTTGGGTGCTCAACCCCACCTCGATACCGACTTTTTTAAGATATGGAAGAATTCGGTTCTTGATATATTTGCGAGAAACGTAACCAGGGATAGAGTGAAACTTCAAGCTGAGAATTATTCTCTGTCAGAAAGATCAAGTAGTTGTGCTCACATACCAATGACAATAGACCTCATTAACCAAATTGTATCTGTACTGTAGAATCCCAAGCTTCGTTGCAACAATTAGACGTAGACGAGCTCCTGAAACGCACTCATAGCATATTTCCTATATCTGACGTGGTGCATGTCTAAGCATATGCACAGCATCCGGCTGAAATTCTTTACGATGTAGTCGGTACGGCCGTCGACCGCAACTGACTGAATCTCCAGCTAGCATTTCAGATGCGCCGTAGTTTTGGTACCGTGCCGAACGGCACCGTTTCATAAATGTTTACATACTACTATAGTAATTTAATTCAGCACACTAAGACGCTATTTTGTTAATAACGCCTAAAGGAGAGGGTGATCCAATTACGCTGTTATCATGGCGAAGAAAAGTGTTCGTTATAAGCTGCTTTTCGGCTTGTTGAATAATAGACTGAACAACTACTTAAAATGCGTACACGCCATCTCAACAGAGCCACATGTGTTCCGGAGGGAACGCTTCACAGTAATGGCATGCAGGATTCCGATAGCCGATGTCAAGAGAGCACCGGGTCGCCGCTTAATTTGCTGTACGCAGAGTTCATCGACTTCAGAGCACTCTTCGACTCGGTATATACAGAAAAAAAAAATTATCCTCACGCTGGTCGAGATGGGCGTTTTTATTCATCCGAACTTTTTCTTTTCTTTGAGGTTTGAGAGGGACAGCTCGAGCCCGTTCTTATTCTCCGTCTTGCTAAAGGGCCTCCTCAGCTAAATAAAACAGCCGAAGAAGTCCTGTTGTTGAAAGACTTGTTGATACACGCGACGAATAGGTTCTAAGTGCAGCAAGTTCTCACGCGGTTGCGTAGGGTAACTACGTTTGAAACTGCACACTTGACCAAGGCGGAGGCGATGAAGTTTAGAAGGAGAAACGGACAATGGCTATTGAGATCTTTGAGACTATTGAGAAGGTTAGCTTTTGCCTCCACGAGCTGGTTTTGGTTCCTGGAATCTTTTTCTCCCTAAACTGGCAGAGATTTTACGTGGCATGTTACCGAGATATGCAGAAAGGGCTGCATGGACAATTAAATCACTATCACAATAGAATTGCGTTGTTCCACCCATCTCAATGTGGTTTCGATCGCAAAGTATGAGATATACGTCATTTTAAATGACTTTACAGTGGTCATAGCCTCCTTCCTCAAAAGCAGTGAAAAAAAAAGTGACTAAACATAGTGACCCGAATCTCGCCTCGTATATCTTCTAGTTGACTCACCAATGTTGCTCGGGAAGCTACGCAATAGCTTTGCGCCTCCAACAACGGAAGCCTTTAAGAAGAACTTTGGAAGCTGGCAGCAAATGTTCGTAGAGACTTATAGGAATTTCTTTGCTTCGGATGCGATGAGGTACAACGAGTGTAACGGAATAAACAGGCTAAACAGACGCACCGTCACTCGCTTTGCCGTGGATTGTTTCCATCATGCATTACACAGAAAACCAAGTTTCCATCAGCCTACCGGAATATGTAGGTGCCTCAGATATGTGGAAAATGGTGATAAGTATCATGCAGTTCATCGATTCATAGTGCTATCTCTACAACATATGGAAAATCTCTCAATTTACTTTCATTAGCTCAACAAGATTCGTATATCAATATGACGCATTGTTTTAAATTGTTCTATATATTCTCTCTGACGTCGCAATATTGCGTTGTTGACCTTTCTTTGTCGAGTCTTTGACTACCAACAGCAAAAGTAAGTACATAAAATTTGATCTAATTTCTCTACAACTTACTACCATGTCAAACAGCATGTCGTTTCGGGTAATTTTTTCGTGACGATTGGGAGAACCATTGTATGAGCCCTTTAGATAGAATTGTGATGGTTTACATGGTCGGTCTGGCTGTGCGAGGTAGAGCGGTGAAACCTGCAATATGAAGCGTGATTGTTCGTAGGGCACAAACCTCGTAGAAGTTTCAATGACCTTTAAGTTAAATAGTTTGGTATTAGATCAAAAAGGTGCTTGGTTTAAATAACTAAATTATTTTGATCCCGAGGTATAATATGCAATTTAATGGTTGCATCTGAATCAGCTTACCTAGATGATTTTCTTATCTAATCAGCGATCATTGCATCAGTATTACGCACACCAACTATAAATACCATATAATTATTGTCTTTACTATAAACATATCTTTGCGCTAATTCGTGATATGCTACGCAGATATGGAGTCGATCTGTGACAGTAGATACTCTAAGTGCGCCAATGATATTACATGTTAAGGGGGTCCGCATATTTGTTTGAACTTACTGTTATCTCACGAGATATGCGATCTTAAGGTCCCGATAAATTTGCATCCTAACTCCCGAACTGTACTATTATCGAGAGCATCAACTCCAGCGTTGTAACTTTTCTGCTGCAGAAGTTGTTGAAAAAAGGCAGCCGTTAAGAATTGTTTAAAATTCGCGTTGGAGTACTATGAGAATTTGAAAAGCGCTCCTACTTTAATGTGAATCCCTGCTTCTTTTCAACAAATTTGATTTCATTGAAATTTGGTATCACCACGACGTTAGAGCTACTAGTGATAAAAGGCCCAAGCGCGTGCCGATCAGTACAGACTGTTTCAGATGCCGATAGAACTTGAGAGCTAGTTGCCGCATTATGTGATAATAAAACGTATCTTTCGCTAATTATATAAAGACTAAAAAGAATTGGTTAAGTTGGAAAACCCTTCATTGTATTTGAAGGACTATTTTCGTATTAGCCCGCTGTCAGTTCATGCTCGAAATCTGTTAGATACGACAGGTGTGTCTGACTCTATCTAACTCGATATGCATTATATTAGTAAATGTACTCATATGTTTTAACGACATATTAACTGTTCAAGCTTTGTTTCATTTTTTAACCACACACGTCGCGTAATAGCAATGTTTTGTGTTAATATATTTAGCGATTGCCGAACTTCAGCTATATTTGGATTGAACTATTTTAACGTCGAACTTTTATTATTATTATTACTTTAAAACAGTATGGCTTTCAAAGTTTGAATTCTCTCTATTACTTTCATTCTGCTCACTCTCACAGTTATGGCGTCAGCTAATAGTGAAAAATCTACATTTAGACATATTCATTTCGTTGTTTTAGTGATATACGAAAATCTAATTACAGTGTATACGACCGATTACCATAGAAAGAGCATTGCGTTTTTTCAAAGTTCCAAATTCTCTTCCCCTTCAGCCAGGACGGTGTCTTATCGTTTGTACCGCAGTGTGCGGAAGACTTGCGGTAGCTAACAGGTGAAATTAATGGGATAAACAGCTGAGGAGAACCGTAATTGTGCTATTGGCCGTTCAAACTAACAAGATTTACTGAAATTCCGTGACTGCTTATACTTAGCACCACGGGCCGGACTTAGGCCGAGTTGGGACGAGCTACGAATAGCCATGCCGCTGATCAAGAGTGAAAATGATAAACGGTTTTACCGTCTCATTGAGCTGACTAATGGTTTAAAGGCAATGCTCGTGTCATCTGCACCCCAGCCAGTCGACAATGCTTCGAGGCGGCTGGGTGTCGATTTGTCCGTCAAACGAGTCGGCAAGCAATACGTCAAAGCAAGCGGCAAATTTGGTCGGTTCCTTTTGGCTTTACCTTACCCGTAGGTGTTCTATTTAAAGACATATAGCACTATTCAGGTAGCGGTCCAGCTACACCGAACTAACAACTGAAGATGATAACTAATGTCACCGTGGTCATTTTACGCTTTCGCGATATTAGAGCTTTTGAAAGGTCGCAGCCTGTAACTAGGGGGCACGCTGTGCCCATTATAAGATGCTTGTCTAGCCGGAATTAGAACAATTAATAGAGGACGGCGTTTTCGACGTAGAGTTCTCAACACTCTGAAAATGCGCATTGAAACTTCTGTTGGCCTATTGCAATGTTCACTGTTTGCCTTCCTTATTGCAACGTTTAAACTATATAGCCACCATCGCAGCGGTTCGTATTCTAAGGGCGGCACAATGATAGTTTAATCTTCCTTTAATCGTGTTCAAACGCAGCTATCGTAGTTATTATCAAATTGGTATTGTATTTCAAGTGTGTGGGGGTTACAGAGAAAAGTTGACCCAATGATGTGGGTCACACTCCACTTCGACGTAAATTTCAAAGCGTACTTCATGATTCCGAAATACTAATTAGATGCTCAACGATCTTTAAAACCTATTAGCGATGACAGCTCTTGATTCGTAATAAATATATAAGTTCAATTATTTGATAAAAATGTTTAACAGTTATTATTCATTAATATTGTACCACAAAATGTATTGAAACGGCTCATTTTGTGAGGAAAAATCTGTTTTGCCAAAACTTATCACGAGTAAGGGTTCCTATTTGGAATATTTATTGTGTAACAACGCGTTCTAGTAGTCTGTTTGCACTGCAGCATGGCAAAAGTGAAAATTTGCAAAGAAGTTTTTTTGCACATTTCAGACATGTAAATTTGTAATTAACTTTCAATGCGTCATAACGTTACAGGATCAGAATGCAATAAATCGATTTGTTCAAGCACTTACGATGAGATACGATGCCGAACTGAAAAAATGGCGGCCGCCGCTCTGGTGGTGAAAGCCGGAAGCTTCCAGGTTAGTTGGGGTAAAATCGCCGGTAACACCAATAAGAAATCGTTAAAAATATTTATTATTTTTAGACCTGCCGTTTGTTAGGTAGGAATACGTTTCGCCAAGCCCTTGTCCCAATCGTTCTAATCCAAATAAGACAAGGGCTGGGTTATGAACCGCGTGCAAAAAAATCTTTAAGGAAATTACTAAATCACGAAAACACGCAAACTCTCGTGTCGAAAAGATTTTTTACGCTGTTTTTTTTTTTTTTTTTTTTGTTTAACGGCTTGAAGCAGGTAATAATGGCCTGCAATCGTCGTTTTATTATGTCTATTCAAAGGGTTGTTTTGTGCATAACTATAGTTCCTTGCGTTCAAGATTGTCGCAAAATATTATTGCTCCTCAGTATCGATCTTGTGCAGGAATGTCTTCTCCGTTGCAGCTTTGCCAGCGGGGAACTGGTGAAGAACGCAGTGCCGCATATCAATTTTTTTGGGTCCTATCCTTTGATCACACAAGAAACTTAAACTAAAAAGTCATACTTTTGCAAGCTCAACACAGCCTAGGGAAGGCCTCACACAGACAGGAAACAAGCACCTTTTGACCGACCTAAAATTATTTCAAAACGTTTACCCTCTCACGAAAGGCCTTGTAAATCTTCTTACCGTTGTACAACGATTCTAGGACAGAAAACCGTAGTGTTAGGTGCAATTTTCAGGTTGAAGAAATACCAATCACACCGTTTACAGCACGCAGTAGCATAGCCGCAGTAAGGACTAAGTGAAATAAGAACATTATTATTTCTGGAGCTATCATGTACCTAGCTATTTTAGGATCTGGATTGCAATCAGATTCCTCCTCGCCTAAGCAAATACAATTTATCTGCACAAAAGATGTCTGTAAGACCCTGATTAATCTGTTAGACTGAGCAACTAGGATTCTTGTGCATGGCATGAAAATACGTACTAATGCAATCCTAACTGATCTCAATCTGGAAGTAGCTGTTTTGCTATCTATGCAGTTGTTAATTATATGAAGATTACACGACGCTGTCAGTCAGCGCTGTGTACTTTTCCGCACAGAAACGTCCGGGTTTTATCTGTATCTCCACACTTAGTAATGTTTTTTTTATTCATTAGGATCCACCGCATATAGCGGGTCTCGCTCATTTCTTGGATCATATGCTACTCCTTGGGTCGGAAAAATATCCGAAGGAAGGCGAATACCTTCAATTCATTTGTAAAAACGGCGGATCTATAAATGCTACCACCGCGGTTGATATGACAATGTTCCGATTCGACACATCTCAAGCCGCCTTTCCGACAGCTCTGGACATGTTTGCAAATTTCTTCATAAAGCCATTGTTCCGAGAGGATGCCATCGACAGGTTTGTACTTATCTTCTTCGATCTAATTTTAATCAGGAAAATTCAGGTTGTGACTTTCAATCATATAGATGACATCGTGCTCAGTATTGATCGATAGATCTGTGTAAAACGCTTTGAGTAACTATACCTCCTTTTCTAAAAGAGTCCCTATAAAAATCAGAGCTAGGTCAGTGTTTTTAGCATGGTAAGACAGCCATAACGGTGCATCTTCTGCATGGCTCCTATTTTTTATATTTGTCCCTCACTAAACAATAAAACGTAAAAAAACAATAAAACATAAACGATAAAAACATTACTAATAAGTGTAACATTTTCATCCTAAATAATCGATCACAATAACTCTATCCCTAGAAATTCCTAGCATATCCTTACAGCCTTCTGGCTTATAAAAATTTAATTAATGATCTAGCTGGAAATTAACGTGTCTTAAAGTTATGTGCTGCGTACTACTGCTTTGTTTATGTAATTACACATACAGTGTAGCTCGTATCAATGGCAGCGATTAAATTAGTGATCTGTGGCTTTTATAACCAAAGACCACTTTAGCTTTAACTACGACGGATAAAAGTGGAGGACGGTAAAGGAAACCAATTGATGCTCATCTGAAATAATTGACAGATTGTTTTATGTGGATCAGCTGAGACATTTTTTACCACTGAACAAAGGTCGCAATTCGCCTTAGAAGACTGACGTAGGTAAGCGTTCCGGTCTTCACACACAACGGTGAATTAAATACTGAAAATGAAGATTTTGGACAAGCTTGTTGTTGGCCGTCATTTTGGCAAAGTCAGATGTCGAATTGATTAGTTTTGTTTTCATCGCACTTAGGCTACACTTGTAGGGCGTGTAGTTTTGATCGGGTGTGTAACTTCATTATTTTTATAGTCGTTTTATACCCGTACTGCCAATTTAAGGCGAGAAAGTAAACCATTTCATCGTTCTTTCCTTCGCCCGTTTCTACATGGATCTTCGCTTGACATTCCAGGTCGAATGTTAAGGCGCACCCTAAAGACCTTAAGTTTAGGCGGAAAATTAGAGCTGTAGAAATATCTTGGAATTTCGTAGATTTTTGAACAGGCACGTATGTACTAAGTGTCATTCGTAACGGTCATCTTTCTCATATCTATCGTTTACTAGTCAAAGTATTCTTCTTTTGATTCACAAACGATCGTTGTGTTAGTCGTGCGTCAAGTGATATTAGTTTACACGTGTAGACCTGTTATAGGGTCGCTCAACTAGTCACATACGAAAACCCCAGCAGGTTTAAATTTTGCACCGATAGCGGGTTAAGTTTTAACCAGGTTAAGGGCTTAAAAAGGCTAAGGAATTCAAAGGATTCGGAAGACGCAAAAAGATGAATGGTTGAAGGTTACCTGGATGATCCAATTGGTCTTGTTAAGATATGGTAATGATTGTTTAAAGCATTTAGATATAAATCTCATTGAATATGTTCAAATTTGCCGTATTTTGAACCTTCGTTAAAAGCAGGAAGTGTATCTAACGTTAAGAGATCGAACATTAGATGAACCACGTTAACGTTTTGATGATGACGCGTCGTTTCGCGCCATGGCTGCAAGTTCGCTTATATCCAGTAGTTCTGCTTTCGGAGAGCATTCGTAAAATCATAGCCGAAACGAGCAGAATTAAGCTTACCGTCTCATATTTATCAAAAATTTATTTCTGTCCAAAATCAATCATATTAATATAAGTAGTTTGCAATATTAAATTACTCAGCCCTTTCGATCGTACCTTGCACACCGCAGGTACGACTCTATCCATTAAGACAGAGTTACTTTGTAAGTAACATAATACTTTGTAAGTATATAATATTATTATACTAAGAATAATTAACCAGAGAATGTATTCAATGTTTGCAGTAATTCAACGAGATAGTTAAATCGCCTATTAGGTATATCGGAAAGCAATATCAATTTTTGTCGCAGAAACAGCGTTTCACTCAAATTCTAGCGGTAAATTCAGCAGTTTATTCTTGAATTTCGGTTAATAACAAAGGGTGGTAATTCGTTGGTACGATGTCAACGTAAAACGGAGAGTTAAAGTTTTTACAGATCAGACTTAACGATTATGTGCGGCGTGGTATTATTGTGTAGAAAGATGACTTTGCTTGGTTCTCTGATTCTTTCTACTGATTAGCCAAATTATTTGATGCAACTGGACATATTCATATGACCGTCTCATCATTTAAGTTTTTTTTTCAGTGTATAAAATTCGCTCAGGTCCCATGAGGGTCTGGCGTAGCTCTAGGTTTAAATGCACCTCCCAAAGTCGCTCGTTCGCCTCTCTTCATTTCATACTGATGTAGAGATACCACTTCTCAATAGCTGTAAGAATTTTGTGTAGAAGCTCGGTAGCAGAGGGCATCTTCTAAAGCAATGGCAAGCAGTGTTTGGTGTTACACTTCAGTGGGTTTATAGGGCGCCGAGACTCTCAATTTTTTAATCTTTATATTTAATTTACTCATATACATATATATATATTTAATGAAGCTGATTACTAATCGTCGCATGAATTTCAACTTTTTGACAAATCCTATTGATCCCGGATGGCTGACCACAATGAAAAGCATCTTTGAAACTACATTCTTAGGTTTGGTGACACGGACTTGCCAGGAAATTGTTTTCTTAAAGGACCTATGAAATGGTATGGCAACATATAAGCGACTTTAAATTCCTAATAATAATTTCTTATTTTTCCTGCTCTTCTTTTTCTTCTGGTTATCGTCCGCCAAAACTGAAATGTGGCAGCATGATTGTAAGCTATGGTTGTCATGGCAACACGCTAAAAAGAGATGCGCATTAGCCAGACTACGTCGCCATGATATATAGAAGTATATGCACCATAAAGAAAACAAAAGCAAAGAGAACATCTAATCAAAAAGCGGACTTTTTTGTTGACCTGGTGTAGTTTCGAGCCAAATTTCAGCTGCCCTCCGACGAAAACAAGTATTCAGAATCGCATTTCGGTATTGCCTTTAACATTTCTTGTGGTATAATAAATGAAAACAACTATTTGAAGTTGATAAAATAGGGCTTTGCGGCTATCGGATTAACGATGTCGGCGGCTAGATAACAACTTCCTTTTTTCCTCTTCATAAGTCCCTTTGCATCTGTTAACAATGTCTGACATGTTTACCGTTAACGGTTACAATTTCATTAGAATCCTTCCCATACTCTACGTGTAACTACATCCTAGATATGTAAAGAGTAGGTATTAAAGACAACGCGGTAGTATCTAGGTTCTCTCACTGCGAAAAGCGACGGACGAAGTTCGGTCCGTATCGAACCGTCTCCTGTCTCTAAGAGAAGAAGAATATGCGATATAAGTAAGAATGCGAAACCCAATGTAATCGCTTCATCTCTATCAAATATCAATTGAGCTGCCTCTTGCTTTCTGGTAAGAAAAGGTTTTATGCTTCTGGCTACCTGTTCGTTGACTATAGGGAAGTGTGCGCAGTGGAAAGCGAGTTCCAGCTGGAGCAAGTGTCGGACATTCGTCGAGCGAAAGAAGTCTTGGCTCGACTGGCCGGTGACGATCATCCCATGGGTCGGTTTGTCTGGGGTAACATAAGTACGCTAAAAGACGGACCGCGCGAAAAAGGCTTAAACATACGAAATGAGCTGATCAACTTTTATAACAGTGAGTTCAATTAACTGTTTGTCGCAATGAAGATGCACGTTCTTTGTATTTCTGAATGAATGTACAATGCCTATGACAAATGTTTTGGTTGGTCAAGAGAAGTGTTCGATATCTGTGCAAAAATTACATAATAGACATTACTTAGAACGAGTTAAAAATTCATTGTAAATGTAAGTTTAGTGGGATAAATTTTAAATTAATTACACTTCATTTGTGAACCTAAAAATTGATGAACTTTTCTGTTGCGGCAAAAAAAATCCGTTGCCTTCTCATAATTCTCTTTAGCTTTTACGAGCCGTTAAAACATATTGACGGCACAACAACATCGTTCAGTTTGATCGCTTGCTATGTAATCACGAGAGCTGAAACTGTTGATAGTTGACTTTAGTGTTAATTTTTTACTGCGAAAAAGAATAACATGACTTTTCGAAAACATCTGTTATCCGCAGCTCCTCTAAACAGAAAAATTATTCCTGCCTAGAGCTTCGTCAATGGGAGTTTCGTAAACGAGATACCTCATATACACTTCAAAAAGATATCTAAGCCTCACAAATCTCACGCCCATACAGGCAAACTTAAGTGTCGATTTTTTTTTTTTGAATATTCGTGGTCTAAATTGTAGCTCTGATCGCATCAGTAGTGAAGGACTGGTTTTTAAATTTTTTTTGTGATGTCTGCTTATGTGTCTTTTACACTACTATCGATATTCAATGAAATCTTAGGAAAACGCAAGTTGATTAAACGAAATAACCATTTGGTTTTTAAAATGTGGGCAAGCGTTAAGTGATTGCACTTCACTCCATAATACTCATTTTTCCTTAAACATTATTCATCGCTTTCGTTACCCGCTTTTGAAAAAAAGGAGACATAAGATACAGTTGCATCAGGCCCGTGATTTCAGATTACTACTCGGCGGACGTCATGACTCTATGTGTACAGTCGAAGCATACCCTGGATGAACTCGAGCAGTTTGTCCGAGCTTCTTTCAGTCCGGTTCCACGACAAAAAAGAACACCAATAGAATACCCAAAAGAGTTGCCTTTAAAAGATAATCAAAATTTTTGCAAATTGTTCAAGATTTTGCCCGTAAATCGAATACTAACGGCGATTTTAAGCTGGGTCATACCATCACAGAGTAGCCGTTATATGTCAAGATCTCTTGATTACCTATTGTATGTCGTTGGCCATGGCGGGCACAATGGAATCCTTGATCACTTGCGTAGGCGAAACTGGGCTTTTGATCTAGCAACCGGACCCGTTTTGGACGGCTTCGACCACAATGTCATGTGTGCCATTTTCACTATAAATATTACGTTAACTGAGAAAGGAGCGAGTAATCTGGGCGAGGTACTTCGGCTTGTTCATCAGTATTTGCATATGCTGCGAAAGAAAGGCCCACAGTGGTGGCTGTGGGAGGAACTTCAATACATGGCTCAGATAGACTTCCGATATCAGGGCGAAGAGGACCCAGCGGACTACGTGTGTCGTGTGAGCAAATCAATGCAGATATTTCGCGAGGACCACTTTCTCTGTGGCGACGATCTCTACTTCGAATATGATCCAAGTAATATCCAGGATCTAATGAATCAACTAACTCCAGATTGTTGTAACACAATTTTCTTAAACCATAATTTTCATAAGGACTCGGACCAATTTGTGCATCGCGAGCCATGTATGGGGGCAATATACAAGATTGAGGACTACCCTGAAGAATGGACTAAGCTATGGAATGATGATCCAAGTTTTCAGAAACAATTTAACGTCCCCGAACCTAATCAGTATCGTCCAACTGATCTGTCAATTAAACAAGAAGCTTCATATGGGAGCGAGCCGTATCCTGTGGTTATCCTTGATAGACCGCGGGCTCGATTGTGGTATCGCAAGGATCAGAAATTTTTTGTACCCAGAGCCTTTGTAAATTTACACTTAATAACAATGCTACCATACATGTCGATCGAAGGCGCTATATGTGTCGAGATTATGACGCACGCGCTTGTACAACGATTAGGTCCTATCAACAACTACGCAGAGATGGCCTCACTTCTATCTGATGTTAACGGCTTCAACTGGGGAACGACAATTTGTGTTGGAGGTTTTAACCATAAACTGCCTGTGCTGCTTGAAAATGTTTTAGATGCTTTAATTCGGTTCGATTTTTCCGACGATCTATTCCACATGATTAAGCTCAAACTTGGAAAACTATACCACAATAAGGTTTTGACAAACAGCCGTTACGGCTACGAGGTTTGCGCAGCCGTCATCCATAGGAGCACCACGGTGGACAAACGACGAGAGGCACTTAGATCTATAACAAAGTACGACGTTATCGACAATACAAGACGACTTTGTGCTACTGCATTTGTCGAAGCATATGTTCATGGAAACCTTACATCAACCGAAGCACGCGATCTTATATCTAGAGTGGAAATGAAATTCTCAGCCTCTCCTCTTGACAGAAGGATGAATCAGCACTCGCCCGTCATTTCTGGAGAGACGTATGTCCGATGCTTGGGCATCAACCCGGAGGATAAGAGCTCGAGAATCGTTAATTATTATATCTATGGGCCGGCGCACTTCTATGAGGAAACAATGATGCAAATACTGGTAAAGCTTATGGAACCCCACTGTATTATACAGCTGCGGACGAAGCAGCAGTTTGGTTATGATGCTTGCTGCAGCATGTATAACTGTGGCGGGGTTATCGGCTTTATAGTTTCCGTATCTCCAGCGGCTTATAAGTTCACGTTAAGTTATGTCGATGAAAAAATCGATGATTACATCGACAGCATGATCAGGATGATAACAGAACTCGGTCAGGCTGAGTTCAACATGGTCAGAGATGCTCTGATAAAAGCTAAACAACGAACTGATCTGTCCATCGCGGGGGAGCAACGGCGACACTGGGAGCGAATAGTACAGTTCGATTATATGTTTGAGCAGAACCAGTTTGAGGTAAAGTTTTTGCGAACATTAGACCTTAATCGTTTCCGTCGATGGGCTCTCCGAGTTTTGCCTGCAAGAGGTCGTGACCGAAGGAAGCTGTCGGTGCAGATTGTCGGCCATGGTCAAGTCGCACTCGAAGAGTGTGTTGGTGGAGAAGACATCTGGAAGGAACTTCAGCAGAAGGATGTTAAGAAATATAATTTAGACATTGATCAACCAATTCCGCCAATGAGGATGCTGGCCCCAAAGACTGGCGGGCGGAAATTGTACGTACGCGATTTTGAAGCGTATGTCAATCATTGCGAATATTATCCGCCCGCAAAAAGAGATCCTCGTGCACGAATGGACTTCTAGCTATACCGATTTCCATTGAACCAATAATAAACATAACGACTGTGTAATAATATCAATATATAATAATATAATAGTATGTGGTAAGCGATGACCACGGCCTGTAGCAATAAATACAGATAGTGAGCCTAGTGTTTACTATAGTGTGCAATCTCGTTGTGTGGGAGGTTTAGAAAAGACCTCGCATTACACGGGAAGCGAGGTTTGGATCATGTGCATTATATTACCTCTACAATGTGCCTATACGGGTGCACTCATGGGGAACCTTGCTTAGCTCAATTGTGCGTCGTTTTTGGTACTGAATCTTTACTTGCTTCAGACGCTACAAAAGGAAATTAGACACTTGATAACAGTACTTTTTATTATTAAACAGAACGTTTCGTACAAAAATCATAGTTAATAGTTGGTACCATCTTGAAAATGCACATTGAAACTAAATATATTCCATGACATATTGACTCATGTTGTGAAGAAAAACAACAAAGAAGTATATAGGCATATATGTAATATATACCTATATACTTCTTTACCTCTGATTTCTAAGTAAAAGATATATGGTGTTTTCTTTACAATACAACCGAGTTAGAATATTTGTTTTTGTTTTAAGTATACATTTATTGAGTGAATTATATAACTACTTACGTTATTGGCGGTTATGAAAGATTGTGCTTAATAATATCAAATATTTTTATCAATAGTTTAATTTAGACGCCGTGGCGTTGTTTCTACTCGATATCAAAAAGCCGTTTACATTTTAGAAAACTGCATCATAAAACTTATAAGGTGGTCTAGGATTAAAGGGTGGAGAGGCAGTAGCCTGAAACCATTTTTAGGTTACTTTTATGCTTCATAAAGCAGGTACGTATTTTAATAAATAATAGGTGCGATATGAGGCGTAAAATCAATGGGGTGGGCTGAATAATTAGCACTAAGTGGTTCATATATTGTGTATATATAATAAATAAACCTTTTATTGCAACCCAAATCTGCAAAATATTTCAAATGCGCGAACGTCACCTGGCGAAACGTCAGACAGAATAACGTTAAAGAAAACCCATTGGTCTTTTTTTTTTTTTTTATAGTATATTGGAAATAAAGTTTATTTACGAAAAAATTGTTGCTAACTATGTACGTTTTGTTCTTATCACAACTTCAACAATCAATATCTAGCCGAACGGTAGTAAAACATCGCCCTATCTTCATTCATTGGGATTATTTTAGCATGAAGACTTTATTCGATAAAAGCAATAATCTCGTGTTCATCAAGCTGTTCGCTTCATCAAGCTTTCCTTAAGTCAGCGTCTACCTACACGGGTGATAATACTCGTTTAGCATCAGAAGTACTAAGTCCTCAAGGGAAATTGCCAGTAAGAAAGTATGTATGCGTATCTGAGGCATTCATTTTGGCTAATGCAGCTATTTTATTACCTCGTACAACGTAAACTGTACTTTTATCACAAACCTACATATGTTCACATTCGTCCGACGACAATCGTTTGGCCTTTATCGTGGAATTCCGATTGTCCACTGTAGCTTTGGCTTCTTGAGTTGTGTCACAGGGACCCACTTACCTTCGTATATACGTATTCAACCTAAGTTGTAGAAAACTATCCAAGTTATTGGAAAGGCCCATAGCAATCGCAGGCAGTGTGGTACTACTAGCGTGTCACTACGACCTTCACCAAAAACTAGATCCATTATCATAAATCCCACTAGATCGTAATGAAACGAAGCTTACGGTTCGCGTCACACTAGGAACTACACTACAGAGTGCTCTCGCTCAAAGCATATATACCAGTGAATTACCTACCAGTGAGCTAAAATATTCCCTAAGAAGTACGTGACTGATATGAGTATTTACGCAGAATACCGTTGTATCCCCATTTAGATTAACCGTACGAGTTTTTTTTTTTCTTACAGTGTCTTACATACACGGTCATAATTATATAATCGACGTGTTCAATTGAGATTTTAGGTATTACTGGATAGCTTAAAAATGCAGTATTTTCGTACTAGGTGCTTCAATAAACGCTTCCTTCATATTACTAAAATACTCTACTGGTACTCGTTTTGAGTTTTCGTTGAACGTTTACGTCGAGTTCTACGTCCACTATCACACTGTAAGGCGTTCTTATCAGTTCTTACAGTTGGCTCCCTGTACGAAACCAAGTTTATCTATACCCGGATTCGAACCTACACTACAACATATCCGTAAAAGTAGGGTGAAGATACTTTACACACTAGGCTATCACGGGAACACAGTGGTATCCCATGGGTCCATAAAGAATTGGCAGGCATTTTCAAACTGCTGATTGAGGGTGGATTATAATTGCAAATGTTGCCTCTTGTACTTCTGATGGAGTTTTTCACAATTAACCGGATCCGGTTGTCACAGATTAGTGGTTAAGTATCCGCTTGATATTTTCTGTATTTGACGAACCCATAGTTTCACGATCTTCCAGGTGTTCTTTATAGAATTAACATCAGCCAAATATGCAAACTGCGGCAGCACTTGAATATTATTATTAGGATACGCCGATATCTATGACAAGGCGCCCCATCGTGCATGAAGACGTAGTCACCGTCAGTACACCATCCCCGTGCCAAAGGCATCCTGTTCTTCAGTATATTACTGTGAATGTTTAATTTTCGGCATGACACAAATCTCGGAAAATCTTCCACCCATACGTTTGAAGCTGTGATGGGAGTCTTTTCAAAAATTTCCCGAACAATATAATGACAACAATGAAAAATGTCTGAGAAACAATCTTTCTCAGTAGTTATTCAGCGACGGCAACAGTCGTATTAGACGTTGAGACGAAACGCGTTGGCTGTACATAACATGAGGTACGAGCACGAAATGCTGGATCCGATGAAACTAGATTATAGCGAGCTATTATACAATTGTTGACGTACAATATGTCAGTGTTAGCTATCGCATAGTTTACCAGCAGTTTCTTTCTCGACACACAAGCCATCAGTATAATGCAACATAACGCCGCTTCCGTAAGCCAGAATTCGTTGAAGAGTATCTGTTGTGTACTGCTCGCCTACAGGCAGGTTTATCTCAACTCAGGAAACATTCTGGCTTCCGTTGGGTTGTCGTCGGAAGAGATTTCAAAGAGGCACTACATAGAAAAAGAAACATAAAAGGGCACACGTTTTACCAAAGACTTAGGTGACGTACGAAGGTTGTATAAGTGGCAGTGGCAGAAGGTACCCATAGGTTCGATCGAGAATACAAGGGACAAAGGGAATTTGCTTTTTTATTAAATAGAAGTTACGTTCAACACGTGTTATTAAATCACTCGCGGTTCCATAAGTCATTGTTCTAGAACGTGGCTTTGAGGGTAAACGATATAATATAACAATTTATGTATGGGATATGCTTACACACACCTTTAGCTTGCGATTTTCATATTAGGAAAAAAACCACAATGTTCAAGTTTATTGAGGTAACACATAGAATGTGTTTTGTGGGAATACGGAATATTCATACACGCTTTAATAGCAATTTCTTTTTGCTTTGACTGAATGTGTGCAATTTGCTCTTGCTTAAAATTGCAGAGTCATTCTTCATTAAGTAATAACGCAACGTTCATTTTATCTAAATATTTATTCATAGACAACATGACCGACGACTTGGCGGCATCACGGTATCACACGAGGGCAGTTCTCATACTGTTCCTTTCAGATTTCAGCAGGTTAGGTTTAAAGGGTAACTTGCCACAAATCTTTAGAATGCTATTTTTTTCGCAAGCGTTTGTCCATGCACGTGGAAACTAGCTCAGAAAGGTACTCCTGAATTCGCTTAGGTTCCGTACTTGCCTGGATCGCGTGCGACATACGGAAATGAGGTTAATAGAGGTCAAAGATCAGCCACAAAACTCCATTGTCAGCTTTCTGCCTTACCATGTCGTACGATATTTGCATATAAATGAAAAATCAATATAGATTTTTTGATTAGCCACTGGGACGTCAATGTTCTGTTATTGGCGTTGCTGCATGTTTCTTTAGACTAAAGATTATTCCTATTTGTTGCAATATTTTTGGTTGGGATACTGGGGGAACTTGATTATCATTTTGTCTGGGGGAACTTAGAATTATTTTGTCCATTCCAAATATTTGCCTCACACTAGACAGACGTCAGCTAGGCAACGATAGTTTTCGGCAATAAAACATTTTAAAGGGTAAGAACTTCTGCATGAATAGGTAATATAGCTGTTGGTTATTGGATTTCATACTACATATACTCTACGGTAGTCACACTGCTCACAGTGTAGCTCCGCAATATGTGAATATTTATTGAAATGGTTTAAAAATTCGCTCGAATCTATAATTTCCATAAGGTGGAATTTTACGCGGAAATAAAATCATAAATACGGACTAAAAATGTTCTCCACTTCGCTTTTCTATCTCCGAAATGCCTTCTTTGAAGCTTCGTTAATATTCAGAAGAACACGACCTAAACCATTTAAATACTATAGAACACGACCTAAACCGTTTAAATACTATAGGCTAGAGAGATACACAGGCTTGACGCGATGTTCTAATGTTACTATTTTAGATTCACCTGAGTTTGTTAGTCTAAGTAGCAGTAATGTGGCACAAACGTAACTCCTCTTGTAGACCAGCGTCCACATACGTATTTCTTTTTGTATAGGAAATGCATTAATACCCGTGGCTCATGGACGACTCGATGAACTTCCGTTGTTTATTCACGAGTTCCTACATTTAGCTTCACCGGACCAAACCTCGTAATTTTCTATCGTACTTAGTCTCAACACGGGCCTTGTCGTTAGCGAGAATGCAGCAACGCCTGACCTATGATATCTAATATATATTAATTAAATATTGTTTTGAAAGCTTACATTGTCGAGGAAATCGCTTATTCGTTGTCGGCAATCATGTGTCTTTCTTCATTGAGGCCTTTTCAATTTTCTCGCTGTGTACCTTTTCGGCGAGCTGTTCTTTCAGTTCCGCAATCTTCTTTTCATATAGTAGCTTACTGTTATTCCAGTCCTTCCTTAAACGCGTAGCTTCTTCCTGAGCTTGGGAGAAATTGTTGGCAAGTCTGGTCTGATTTTTTGCCATTACTCCATTTAACTTCTCTAATGTTTCTTTTTCTTGTTTAAACTCCTGCTGCTGCTGGGTCAATTCTTTGACCTGCTTCTTGAGTTTTGCTTTCTGTTCTTCCAGATCACGATTTTCATTTTCTAGCTTTTTCTGCTTTTCTTCCAGTGATTTTAAGTCAACATTCGAAGTAGTTGCGACCATTTTGGCAAGCTGTTGCCCTAGTGCTTCCTTTGCATTTCTCAGACAAGTATTCCTTACTTGCCATTCATCTGAACGTATTTTACTTCTAGCGATCTCCGCGTCAAGTTGGTCGCTAAGCTTTAGGAGATGCCGATTTTGATACTTCAGTTTGATTTAAAATGATCATATGCAATCAGCAAGCGTTGACAAACATAGTATGGTTAGAATTAAGGTCGACGCTTTGAGAAATAACTCTATATACATAAAAAGTAAATAAGCTCATTTACTACAAACTCAGGTTCTAAGAATCAACTGGTAAGTCTCGAGCACGTAAATAATATCTGTAGCGAGTGGATACCGTTATAGCGCTGTGATCGGCTTTGGACGGCACAGTGCCGGGCACAGGTAAGCATAATAATTTAGAAATAATGTCTTGAAATTATATAGGATCTGAAAAATAATTTTGAAATTGTCTGGTTCAGTGAGACTGTACTATAAAATATAGAGATCCAATGATACACATAATGCCACAATAGTGAGTTTTCCTTATTGTTCAGAAAAGGATATATCTATCAAAAGGAGTATTATACTGTAAAGACTATCTAAAATGGTCTGACAAACACGGAGTTCACGGACAGGGTATTTTTGAAAAAAAGATTATTAATAAAAACATTCATATTGAAATCGATACGC
>NW_019213931.1:97411-102773 GCF_002532875.2 Varroa jacobsoni | reverse complement strand
AATTGGCCAAGTGATTGATCAGGATTATTCAGAGTTCAGTTAGCTCTTGCATAGAACACGCCATGTTAAAGACTAAATAGTATTATGCTAGACGGATTCTTTTATGGACATTTTTTTACAAAATAATGTAACGATATTTACATAAATTATGTATATATACTAATATGAATTCATTAAATGTCTAGGTAATTTTGCTGACCTTATATTTTTGTACCTAACACAAGGAATAGCTTTTTTACCAAGGAACATGGGTGCAAAAGAAAACATTAGAATTCCCTTTAGGTTCAACATATTCTTTCTAATATTTATTTCAATGCCCTTTATCTCGCTTATTTTAGTGACCATATTCGACTGTGGGCAATAGCTGAACCTGTTCTAAATGAAAACACGGGTGCAGCAATGCACATCTATTAAGAAATAAACTTATTTACCAAATAAATTTGGAACTGATTAAGTTTAATGAAGTCAAATTTCACTTCTCTCAAAACGCAAACTTTCTTCTCCTAATCAGTTAGTGGTTTAAGGCTGAATTTGAGACATTTGAGGTTTAACTTCGAGATCTGAAGAAACTTACGTTCGCGCAGTTCTCGATTCATAATACTAAGTAACGTTCACTTTAACCAGACACCCCCATTCAGATTAACCCCAACCTTCCTTTTATTACGTAAACGTCATTGAAGACAAAGCTAGGTCATACAACACAAGATTTGCTATAGATAATGGTTAGGAAACTAGCAATTGAGAACTACATGCTAGTACATCCTACTAGCATGTATTTTTTTTTTTCCTAGGCATCTCATTTTTAAATAAAATTATGTATCGATCTATCGCCACTTCTACATATAGAATATATTTCTGCATTCGCTGCTTAACGTTGAATTAAACATTGCTATTGCCTATTCCTGGATTTTCACTCTAGTGAGGGGACGCATGTAGAAAACGCATTTTTAGATTTAAGCTCAGTCTAAACTTCTCCTGTCAAGTGAATAGTCTCATTTTAAATGAATTACTTGCATCCCCTTTAAATTTCAACAGAACAGATTAGTCATTATTGGAGTATAGTGTTCCAACTCAATTGAACTCGTCGCATTATAAAGCTAGTTAGACGTTGCTGTTCTCCTGATTATCAACGTTCGCTTCATGCGTTCAAGCTCGTGTTCGTATTTTTTTTTTTAAATTATTTGGCAATTTTGCTCCAGATGTCCATCAAAAGCATATGAGCCAGCTTGAAATAAACAATTTGTTTATTATTGTTGATCAGCCACTGACCACATTATTCGGTACATCGCAAACGCTTGGTTTGAAAAGGTGGTAACAAAGCCATCTTTATATAGGATAGGTTCGATCCACTAACAATTCTCACAAGCATTCACTACCTAATTCCATAGTAGGATAGTCTGACCGAAAGGAAAGAAAACACCAAAAAACCGCACGCTCGTCGCTGTTGCCACCTCCCGCTTCGCTCGCTTCTTAATGTCTTTCATAACGTTAGTCAAAATAGATGCCACACAGTCAAGTTCTCTATCATTATCTATCACTGATATGCAGAAATGCCCGACTTGTCAGATGGATACTTGAACGACGTGATGATAGAAAGTTGACGTAATCCTTCTAGACCCATCTTCAGGCAGCTTGGATCAGAATGCCAACGAAATATCTTGGGTGTAGGGAAATGTCGCGGACTAAAAACCAGCTTTCGAAGAAGCTCACTGCAGCTGAGTCCAATGCGAATCGTGACCCACTCGCGGGCTTGGATTACGTAATAACGTGAAGCACGCTGCTCTAGTAAAAAAGTAATCTAGCGATTACTATTTCGAAATTAGGAACCTGATTTATCAGAAGTTACTAAATGCAGTCTGCGCGCTTCGCAAGCTTTACGTGGTATCCATACCAGCTGTTGGAAATTCTGCTGCTGTCGCGCCCATTGGCGGTCAGACAGGTTGTAGCAATACACGGGAATGCCACACCGGTAAGACTTATCAGCAGTAGATTAACACTGCAAATATCTTATAGCATGTACGTTCAACGTGCATATAATCTAGCAACCGACGAACTATTTGAATTCCAAAAGGAAATTGTATTACCGGAATAACGGAGGGCAAGTGCGGTCCATCTTAAAAGATCAGAAATGACACTCAGTTTTCCAAATAGATTATCTATGTTGAACACATAGACATAGTGGACGCAGGAAAGGACGTGGAGAAAAACCAAAAAAACCAAACGTGAAGCTAAACGGTAGTGAAAAAGCTGGACGCGGTAAAAACCAACGTGCAAACTAGTAAAACCAGAAGGCGTGGTCTCTTTATCATCGTTCTGTTCTTGTAAAATATGAAAGGGAAGTATTTACTTCCCTGAAATGTCTTAGTGAGGTTGTATATCAACCGAAAACTCACTTCCACGGAAGTAGAGGACCTTATTCCCTTACAGGCAAATGACAAAGAGGCTCTAATGCATGCACCTATAGCGCGGCGCCATTTGAATCCTAGTGGTTACTACGCAGTTCGTTGGAGAAACTTCATGTAAGTACAGCAGGACCCACCGGATTAGGTCCTCTACGTTATACTCACTGATTCTCAGCGCTTACTCATAGCAGAAATAAAAAAGAAAATAACCGAAAGCAATAATATCTTATTAAGCAGTTCGAGGCACGTTTGCAAAGCTTGATAGAACATGGTGAGCATTCAAGCTTTGGGAAAAGCTGCAACGCGTCGGCCAAGCAAGCCAAGGCTAAAGATGTTTGAACTACAGTCAGCGTAAACGCTTCAATAGAGCAATCTGGTAGATTCTATAAAGTCAGAACTAATCTGCACATGATGATTAAGCCAAGCAAAGAATGCAGAAATCTATCGAATGTGAAAAAAGCAAACCATAGGGAAAGGACACCGAAACAAATACAGGAGAAGGTCCGCAAAAAGTAAATTAGATGGAGCGCAACCTAAAACCCCTAATCAATTTATCAAACAGGAGTTATCAACGCGAAGAGACAGCCATTGATACCTGGAACAGTTTTGAGTTCACTCGGAAAGAGATCCTGGTAACTGTGATAAAATAGCAGTAGACAGCGCGGCGAGGCCAGTTCAAGCAGTGACGAACTTACTTTCCAGCCAGTAGATTTTATAATCTACTGAGCCAGAAGGTCTGATTTCGAAGGTGTACAAACGACTAGCTGGTTTTCATACCAAGGTTTATCGATTGACCAATCTCATATAAGCTTTTTTTGGTTTAGGAACGTTGCATTGACTCTTCGGCCGCTTAGAAAGAAAAAAGACTAGATATCTCCTTGGGTGCTTTTATGAAAGTAATGCATGTTTTTATCTCGAGCCGTGGATTGGAACGTGGTCTTATTCGGGGCAAATAAGATTTATATCTTTAATGCACTATAGCTATTTGAGTAAACTAAAAATAGGTAAAAGATGGCAGCGAGAAGATTCAACGAACGCTGCGAAGTCTAAAGTGCAGCCGACAGCTTCCATTGTTGCGTCTAAGAGGCTCCAGAGCCGGAAGTGATGCGAGACAAAGGGCTAAGGGGCAGCCAAGGACCAAAAACCTCTGGACAAAGCCTAGTACATAGCGCACGCTATAAGGGGAAACTATTCAGAGCCTTAGCAGAGGACGAGATGCCATTTTCTGATGCGAATGTCAAGGAAACAAGATAAGTAGGAAATTTCTTGCCTCAGTGACGGGTCCCAAGATTCTTTACGCAACTCCCATGTGATAAAAAGCAACGAAATCGAAATAATAAGTTACGCCGAAAAAAAGCTCAATTTTCGCATCAGTACAGCATTTCGAACCAGCCCGATTCACGGTCATGAATACAGCGGTACCATAGAACATCATGGTCGAAAAGCGGAAAAGGATGTAAAAGTCGGCCCAAGCGAGAGCTAGAGAGAACGTGGGTTGCATTAGAAGTTAGCATAACACCAGTCGTTTTCGAGATTAGAAGGCCCGAAACCAAAAAATGGTACACTGCGAGCATTAAAGATCTAGCACTTGATTTAAACCTCTACAGAACACGGTATATAAACTTCAGAATCGCAAAGACATCTGTATCATCAGAAGTCTACAAAAGCAAGACGTCCAGGTAGAAGCGGATGCCATAATAAAATTGATGCTTCGGAAGCCAAGAAAGTTATGCACTAGATTTCCGCTTATCTTGCCACAGATTATGAAGCTCAAGGAACTAAACGAACAAAATAAAAGCAGAGCTCTCCCGAGCGCGTTTTCAACAGAAAGAAATTGAATTAACATTGAAACAAATATTGATGCAGAACTAGGCAAAGAGAGGTTGTAAATTTCATAAATACTGCATTTAGAAAACGCTGGCTAAGATTCCGCCTTATTGCGGCAAATAGCTAGAGGCCTGGTTTCAATAAGGGGCGTTTAGACATTAAGCGCTTAAGAGGTTGGAACAGAGTAGCAAGGATACAGCAAGGATGCGAGACAGTCATATGAAATGTTGATCTTATCAGGGCCATGCCAAAGTCAAAGAAAGCAGGAAATATTATATGCTTGCCATCATGGTTGACTCCATTGTACGCCTATATGCGGAGAAAAAGCTAAGTCTGATCTAATTACCAAGAGGGCAGCAATCAAGACATACCGAGCTTACAACACAGTTGAGACTGAGGCAACGTTCATTTTCGCACGAGTGCACGCGTGGACTAGGGAATGATTTTCAGCCTCTCTGAATCTTAACTGACTCAGGAACAGTCGTGAGTGAGAAGCAAGCAATAACATTATCTAGCTATCTAGCTCGGCAAAAGAGACCCATTAGTGCAGTATGAACTGCACTATTTACAATAACTGCAATTGAAAAGTTCGACCATAACCAACCAATTTGACGTTCTATTAAACGCTGAAGTTGTTATCTTACACCTTTACGGAAACTAAGTGCAAACACCGGACGGAACCTGTATGTTCTGTACACTATGACATTAGTAGTTAGCAGGCAAAAACAGATTTCACTATGGTGTCCTCCATTAAAATCAGCAAAATGCATATGCTCCAATATGTCGTTTCGGCCATGGGGTAAACGATCGCTGCGCTTTTAAATCTGCTGAATGTTTAACCATACGAACACGTCACGCGTCTGTGAAGCAGCCATATACAATACTCAAAATGTAAACAGTTGGGGATGATTTAAAACGAGATACTTCTGGCAACATCGCGCGCTTTGTGAGCTGTACTTATGTCACGCCTTCATCACATTGTTCGCATAACACAAGTGCCCTACAATAGTTTTCTTTAGTATGTTAGAAGTTCTTGCTTACCGGTTGCAGGTGTTCACCTTGTTGTACTTCAAGTTCTCCCAGACGAGCGCGAGATCTGTTGTTCTGGTCAATCTCCTGGATACATTCATTAT
>NW_019213931.1:0-97311 GCF_002532875.2 Varroa jacobsoni | reverse complement strand
AGAGAGAGAGTGATTACACGTTTAACCAATGTATGTATCTTCAATAGAACAAGGTTAATTGCTTCACTTCGCAATGACCTCAAGGATACATCGTCGATGTGTAGTAAAACATACTTTTCTGGAAGTATTTCTGCGTTCCAAGTTTGCATCTGGACGCGCCGGAAACAATTCTTGAACATTTAATTAAAAGGTCGCTCTTTGGCCTAACTTGTACTTCCTGACGCAAATAGGGCGCGTCGTAATGCTACAGTAACCAACTCATCTATATGCCGCTTAAGTAAGCTAAGTTCTCATTAAGTTTCTTTGCGGAATCAAGAGCCCCCAACCTCCGGCTTGTTGAAACTGCGAACGCATCTGCTTATTAGAATAGTCGTTTATTTACACCGAGTGTAAAACGCAACATGTATCCCGTATGCCTAAATTTTTCGAGTTGAGTATAATCGCATAAACCAACGCTTGCTTTAAACTCGACACATTATCGGGAACCAGTACAAAAATTTCCTAGACGTATGTTTATTTCGCAATTAACAAACCTAATTTGTAATGCGTAACGTATAGCAAGTGTCCGTACGTTATCATGTTGTATACGAACTGTTTCTGGTAGCGTATCTACAAGGCGAGCGATTTATTCATGCAAAGGACTGGACAGCGTTTCATAGCGTCGTACGCTTATCACGGACAGTTTATGCAGATTTACAGTACAGGGAACTAGTCGAAACCTTCACACTTAGCGAAATTATCAGAAAGACACTTTACGCACTGAACGACTTCTCGCAGGACATTGGAACAATTCTGCTTTTGTTCTTTTTCCAAAATTGACAAAATGGCTGCAAACCATTACTACATGACTGTTACCGTGACGGTCATTTTTTAAAATAGCGCGGTGGGATTCTCGAAAATAAACTACAACTTAGTTAGTATAAATCTTCAAGCAGTTACCTCGATTGTAGTACTTTGGAGACAAAGGTCCCAAATTGGAACTTCTGTAGTCAGGTGCCTAGTAGATAACAATTGATCCTCCCTACCTTATGCTTAATCGAAGCCTGGTTTAAAAATCGTCACATATATTGTCCGTAGTACAAACCTGCCATATACGCTTCTGAGACATTTTCGACTCGTTCTGCAAATCGAAAAATTAAACACGATGCTATATTTGCTAAATTAAAAATTGAATTTTCGCTTTTAATTAGATGTTTGTTAGAAGTGCTTTTTGCTTCCGGTTATATCTTAATTTATCTTTTGTACTCTTCCTTTTTGTTTTTAAGAACGTAACAAATTGTTTGACAGACGTTCAAGGGCCCAAATAGTTCCAGTGATTAGAACAACTGAAATATCATATACGGTGCCTATTAGCGAACATCCTACAAGCGTACCCAGTAGATATTTTCTAATGGTTATCCTTAGCATTTGTCACCCATCACAATCCAACAAGCCATAAAGGGAATTCCACGACAAATTATCGTACTATCAAAAACTATCAGCGGACTATTATAAACCGGCGCCACATGTCTCTTTTGCCTCAAATCCATATCTAATAACTTTTTTAAAAAAAAATAGTACAGAAATAGGGAAATATGTTTGGCGTTCCATACGATACAATTAATGAAAACTTCTGATGTATGCTTTATGTTTATTTAAACAGCTAAGTTCACCCAATCGCGTTGGTCTACGAACCTTCTGTATGAATGATAAAATAAGTTTACCTGTAAATAGGGCTACACTTGAGGAACTGTTTGTTCCGTCGTTAGTAGTACTGCAGTCGATCAGTGTTCACCTTCCTTTGTAAGCGTCCTTGCGTTTGCACCTTGAAGTTGTTTGATTCTGTAAAGGACAAATGAGTGGCTAAATGCTTTTCCGAGTCATTTGAGATGTGCCTCTCTTTGGATAGGATGGAAACTTTGGATAATGAATTCTACTATAATATTGACCGTCACCGGCAGACTCCTTATTCAACTGCTTTCTAGATTAAGAACGTTCCCTGATTTTCATAAAAGCCAGACGAAAAGAATAGTTTCAAGGTAGGCTTTATAAGTGGAAAACGCGAGCACTGAAACAACGGCGGAACAACAGTATCTTGTATTAATCAAACGCACTTTCATTAGTTTGAGAGCATTATCTATAAAGACTGCAACCTTTCATTGTCTATTTCTCCCCATTGTGCAAAGCATCGATTTCGAACATCAGCTTTCCAATTGGAAGAAGCTCGTTGATACTAGACTGTCAAAGTTTCGCCCATTTCTCTTTAAATAACTACCGCGCCTTTTGCTTGAAAGCTTTTCTAGTCTGGAAGAATCAGTTACAGGTTTAATGTAATCCACGATGTGGCTCCCGGACTCTCATAAAGCGTGAAAATCAAATGCTTTTTCATTAAAAAGATGCTATGACAGCGTAGCGCTTCGATGTCTGACTGGTCCTACCTCTCCGTTGGCACGTACCGTAGATCTAAACTGGAAAGATTTTGCAAATGGCACCCTTACTTAAAACGCTCTACTCTTAACCCATGACCATTTTCGGTTATTTTCATGTAAAAAGCAAATTTTGCATATCGAGTCCTAATCGCGCGTAAACGACTTGTACGCTTATTTGGAGGTCGGCACCACGTCACTGCAACAATTAGACGGCCAAATTGCAAAGTTTATGCAGAGTGTTCCACGCCACACAGGTGAATCCTGATTGGAAGCTTGTACTCAGATTTTTTCTGGCCCCGTTTCATGTAATTTCTCCATTCGGAAACGCAGTTACCGCGGATATATCGGCCACTGCGAGTGGGTCGTCGATACATTTTATATATAATATATAATTACCTTCGAACGAAAATAGAAAACCAGAACCATACAGTGGTTTTGCACTTGTAGACCATCGATATATATAAAATTGAAAATTTTTCTGCCTACAAGTGCAAAACCACTATATGGTTCTGGTTTTCTATTTTCGTTTGAAGGTAATTCGGCAACAACGTCTGTAATTTAGACAAAACACTAACGGCAGCAAATCAACTAAAAAACCGACATTGCATACTTTAATTCCAAGATACCAAGCTTAGGTTAGCGGGATTAAATCTTGGTTAGAATAAGTCAATAGACTTTTTTTTTTAAATTAATTAATTAAAAATTAAGTAGTAGTTAATTTCAGTGTCGTTATTTTGAGAAGGAATAAAGATCGCTTTTTATTTTTTATTATGTAATTTCGTACACTGCAATATTGCAAGTACAAATATGCTGCCTGATCATTTTCGAAAAAGAATATAATAAACTAGCGAAAAATAACCCAATTCTATTTTTGTTTTATTTGAGAGAACTTCTTATAGTTTTATCCCGTCTCGAATTTGAGTTCGCACGATGGAAAGTTAACGAACGCGACATAATTTAGAAATTAAGCTCTCTTTACTTACAAACTATGCTGGCTTGCAGAGGCTAACGCGCCATTGATCAGTAAACAGAGGTGGCAACAATATATAAAACTATGTTACCATTTTTAATTAGTGACTAAGCGTAGCTCAGAGCGCATTGTTGTTTACGTTCACCGTTCGAAAAATGACCGATCGATCAACATCAGGCTGCCAGTTATATGAGCAGACCTAGCATTAAGACTGTAGTCGTTACCACTATATAATGAATCCTTTCGCTCTATGAACAGTTGAATTAAGTTTATGCGCAACTGGAAATCATATCGTTGATAGTCAGCAACCGTTGATAATATATTTATCAGAGTACTAGCGGTGTCTTTATCTACATAGATATTCCGAATGTTAGCTCGTTTTAGACCGCTGGCTCCCAGCGTTTACCAAGGGTAGATATCACCTGACACACCTTTACTGTATTGCCTGAAATGCTACAAGTTCTACATGCTATGTTTTGTTTGTGTGGTTAGAAATTGATTAAGCTTAGCTGTGTGTAAATCTTAATCTGTAAATCATCTTAATGAAGTTCTTCTTACCTGGCGATTTTTCGACTGGCCTCTTCCGATATTCCCTCGTGCAATGCAGCCTGTTTCGCCAATTCCCCCTTTGCTCAATGTGTTTATCTGAGAAATCAAGGGGCTCACTTTTAGCGTATATAACCAAATCTATTATTCTATCAGTCCTTACATGTGTCCAGTTAGGTCGAGAAAATTTTCTTGTTATTTAAGCTAAACGTGACAATCAGTTTAGGGGTGGGCCGTTTTCTCCGACGTATTCAGAAACTACCTCTGAAAAATAAAGGAAACCGATAATTAATTTGCTCAGTAAATCGGTTGTGCCACGTGGTTATGAATGATACGGCTACAGACTTCTCACCTTCGCTTTTACATCTATTAGCTAAAATATTGTTACTCCTCAAATCGTTGTTGTAAAGAATAAGATAGTTGATACAGGCTAGTAGGGAAGGTCCGACAGAGTGGTAAACTTATGAAGTTCTAACATGGGACAAACAGCCCTCATATTGTATGTAGCGCAGTTTAGGTTATGGTACTAAGTAAACTGCAACGTTATTCGAAACTAGAAAGTTTTACAGCGTCAACATTTCTGTTAACAATCAATAGCTATGCACGAGTGCCCCCAAGTATCTTCATAGGTAGACCCTTGTTCATTCATATCTTATCCACTATCTCTTTGAATTCTACGTGGTACACCCATTATAATGAACAAAAAATAATTATATCATCAAAGCTTCATTTGCGCAACCTGCCAACCTTTTTGTCAGAAAAGAAAAACAGGAAAAAGCACACAAAAAATTGTGATTGAACCTATGGTTTGAGTTTTAGTTGCAAGCACGCCAATACACAGATAAGTATATTAATTTAAACACATCATATACAAAGTAGAGCATTCATTTTATAAATTTTTATCTTCGATCCTGTTCCTTAATTTACGCAAGCTCTCTCATATACGCCAACTTTCAATAGCGAGCCATGTATATACGTATATGAAAATTTTTTTATAAATGAATAAATCTCTACTCAAAATTGAGCGTGCAGACCAAATAGGCAATACATCGTTCCAGTCCCCGTTCGATGAGCTGTCACACGTTGTCTATTATTAGAATGTTGGATCTCGAGCGAGTGACGGATATAGCTCAAAAACAGGTAAACTGCTGAGGAATTACCCATTTCAGTTTCCGGCTAAATTTTTCAGCTGCCGGGCACTTAAACAGCTCTATGGTTACCACTAAGGGACCCGTGCTAAAATTCATGCGTGTAACGGAGAAATAGGACGTTTGCCAGCTTTTTTTTTAGTGTGTCGCTAGAAAGGAAAAGTTGAAACCAGTGCGAAAGAGAGCTGAAAGCAAGAAACAAGTTGTTGAACCTTAGCATCAAAAATTAAGCATTTATCGTAAATGCTTTGCCTGTTTTCCTTATTAAGATGGCATTGAGTCCTGAAAATAGCGACTAAAATTCCAAATTGAGATCCCGGCCTGAACGGATATGCGTTTCTGTTGCCGCAATGTCTATATGTATATGTATATGTATAGGAACTTTGTCTTAATGTTCGGAAACCTCATAGTAAATCATACTCTCGTGGACCCTCGATTTGGGAATATTAAGTAATCCAATGGTAAGTCTAATGTGTGGTAATTCAGGCGTAAACACTTAAAAAATCTTTTTGTTTCTGGCTTGATGTTTCATAATAAAATAGGAATTTGATTCTTAGAAATAAGTAGTTTTCTCCACCGTTCAGTAGTCGATTGTCGGTGGATCGTTTAGAATAAGGATTTCAATCTGAAATATTCAGAGTTAACTAAGGAATTGTTACGGTGCTCCGAATACCGACTATGCCGAATCTCAAGAGCTCTCCAGTGATGGGAGGTCTTCTAATTAATGTTAAAAAGGTAGCCTTAATTAACCAACTGAGTCACATAAACTCTGCATTTAATAACGATAGGTAAGCCAGCACTAGATGTTGTACATTGTTGTGCCGCTCGACCGGCTTTCCTGACACATTTCCATTGATGTCTGGAAAGGCTGTAAAAAAGAATTTAAATCACTGTAGAACTTGTCTTCCTCTATAACCCCTAATTATATATATATATATATGTTAAACGAATCACATCTTGCAGATCCGTACGTTTCAAAAGATATCAAACAGTTTTTATGTTGGGCCCTACGTAAGACTGTTGGGTTATTACGTGCTATATATTGTTTCGGAAAATTTGGGCCATTGCGGTCAATGATGTTTATTATAAAGACGTCCTTTACAAAGCACCGACAGCTTCTATGCAATCTGTGTTGGCAACTATAGGCACTTCTTTAGAAGTAGCTTTGCTGGAAGTTCTATATAAGAAATGAGATGCAAATGTACTAGCTGTTCTGAATTCTCTGACATTATCCCGCTAATCTAAAATAGAGATATACGAATTAACTCATCGTCATAACGTAATAATTTGGACCTTCTGCTTTGTGAAGCTTCCAGCTCAGAAGCTACTTTTAAAAAGAATAAAACTACTAGAGAATATTTGAGCCATATATATATATTTCTCATTATTACATAATATTAATTATTAAATGAATTGGGAGCTGTGTACATAACTTGACAGAAACGTGCATGCAGGTACTTGATGACATGTGTGGTAGGAAACTGTGCAGCCGTACTACTTGCACGATCTCTGCGTCGTACAATACACCGAAGGTGTAGTCACACCTATGAATCTAGACTGAAGACCACTGATTTAAATATACAGACATTTTTTATTTCCTTTATTTGCGTTCGCCTCCTATGCTAAAACATGCAAACCTTAGCTTGACCTTAAGAATGAATGTGTGTGTGTGAGACTCCATGTACACGCACCTACTTCTGCCTTGCCAGCTTAAATTTATGCTGACTTTCTTCCTAACCTTGACATACACAATCATCATCGCTTTAAGTATTGCCATACGGCACTCATTCGAAGACTGTTGATATCGCTTGTTGTCCGGTAGCATGCAATCGGACTGCCGCTAGTAGTGGTGCTCCGCCATCTTTCCTTCTATCGAAATACTTATCTACATGTCTTGCAAGAATTCTACTGGGATGAATGGCGGCTGAAAAATTGAATCGACCCCTAATTGAATTAGTCTCGCGATCAGATTTGTTCTCAACTCGGTTCATTGAGACCGGTAGTTTACCATTCAATCTCTATACCTATTCAGCACTATCTGAGGCTTCTTTGTCTTTTTTTTTAATGATAGCGGCGCCTGCTAGCTAAATACGCTTAGTATTTACTATTCTAATTGTTTTGCTTTGTACATTGAAAGCTTTTTGTCTACTTTATCTTTCAGCATGATCTTTTGCGAATGGCTTATTTAAGCCGTCGATCTTTCATTTGTTTTATGTCGAACTTTTATTATGGAATGTTGTGTTTAATCTGATTTGAATCCGTACTGTGGTGTCTGGTTGTTTATTCTTTGCGCGTCCTTCAAAACAGTTCCGGCTGCGGGTTATGCACGTTTGGGGCACGCAGGCATGCCCAATTGTTGGTGGCATTTCTATTCTCAGACAGTTGGCTACTTTTGCTTATGATGTTCACCCCTTTACTACACAGTCACACGTTATGTGGAAGTTCTACCGAACTAATCAACTAGGCTGACACCTTGCATTTTACTTCCTCGTGTTTCAGCCACAGTTACATATTACCATATCGAAAAAAAAAAACCTATGTCGTCGTCTTAGTTCTGGACATGGCATGCATACAGCTTTTAATCGTTGCTAGCAGAAACAAACTGTTGTACCACTAAAAAATCAGCAACCGCATATAAGTAAAAAAGGAAAGTTTGAAGATTTCAATAATAGAAAAATAGCTACTAATACAAAAATCTAGACCAAATGACGCTTCCGGGTAGTTCAGGTGTTCGGGTTTCTTCTACATAAATCTAGTAACTATTAAGTACATATGTGCTATCTTTGTTTATAACAAGCAGCGATTTTTTCGTCAGAAAGTTACATTCGTGCAGGAAATCACGCAGCTCGAAAACTAACTGAAACCATGATCAAAAACAACTGCTCAATGATTATTAATCAAATTAAGATTTCCCTCAGTTGATAGCCATTTTATGTTCTTTGATATATACGTATATATACTATTCTCTGTAGATCATCTCCTGCTACTCCTTCAATCCTTAAAGCATTGGGTAGCCTCGACGGTAACTTCATTTTAAGTATTAAGAATATTAATAGCGTTGAAACATCATAATGATTAATCATTCTTCATCAATTGTTATCTACACTCTACATTTTCATTAGTTTCGTACCGTGCATCGTTTCAATCAGATCAGTGTACATTAGACACGTATCACGGAGTGTGACGATATTTTTCTCATAGAAGAAACATTTTAATAATTTTCTACTCTTCAGTTTGTTATTCCCCCTTACTTTTGACACAATGCAGATGGACGTCACTCGCGTATATCTTCTTATTAGGTCAATAAGCATTGAGCAGGTACAATATTACTTCAGGATTGCCTGTTTACGTAAGTAGAATTTCGCTTGAAGGATAGGCGGCATTTTTCCTATGGCTTCGTCTTATGCTACTTATTAAGATAAATCTAAACATGTGTATAGTCATATAATTGTAATGCTACTTAAAAGTTATGTTTTGTACCGCTTTTTACAGAACCCTTTTAATTGCTTCAATGCTCCGTGCCCAGTTATTTTCAGTGCAGTACCATGATCGTTAACAGCTACCAGATATACATACATTCGCGTTTCGCTATGGCAGGTTTGTGTTCAGTTCCCTTGTCTATTTGATTTTTCCTCATCAGGACCCGCTTGACATCACAGAGTTTCGACACCGTTGTAAAACATCGTAGAATACATGCAAATAATATAGTAACCGCGTCTGAGACGAGGAGCAAGAGATAGTATCACTAGTATTTGATTGGAGCTTACAAAGAGAATTAATATTCGATGTTGCTAAAAGGTTTCTATCATCATCATCTGAAAATTCCCGATTTCGCCAGCTGTCTGAAAAGTTTGGGTAGATCAGAAAGTACAGTCAACACACTGAGCAGGTCTCTCACACAGCCACTTAGCTTGCTGACGTACAAACTAAGCTAATTAACTGTAAAAGCGTGGGGATAGTCTAGATCTTCTTTTCGAGCATCTGCGGGTAGGTCATGATGATATTTGATAACACCGTACCAATATATTCACGTAGATCGACATTGGTGTCTTGTAATCTGCGAAGCTGTCCCACTAGTTCCTCTTTGGAGAGCATGTTTAGATCGTCGGTTTCTGCAGCCCAGTTGTTATCATGCGTTGCTGAATCACTACTGTTTAGAAGACGTTGACCCTGGCCAACCTAGCGTAAGTAAAATTACACACACGCATAAGTTAGAAACCATCATAAAAGCAGCTATATTTAATATATACATATACGGCTAATGAGTTCCGGTTTGCTCCGTGCAAGTAGAATCGCCCTACATGTATATTTCGGGAATGCGTATGTAGAGAGGAAGTTCTGTGCACCTCGATTTAATGCGTGTACATCAGTGGGAATTATTAGATACAGAGCAAACGTACCCTAAGGATTCCGTCAAACGTATGTGAAATATATTAAAATGCGTCAAAGATAGTTGATATTGACAGTGCCTCAATAGGGTTACACTTAGTTTTTTTTTACACTAAAACTAAGCTAGTGGTCATCGCAGCTAAGAATGTGTAGATGCTTACTTTCAGCCCTATGAGCTCTTCATCGAGTTCCTCGTTTCGTTCCTTGAGGCGGCGATTGTCATGCTGTAGCCTTTCGAGCTCTTTTTCCATTGTTTCGCAATGCAACGGAAGATTCTGGATAAAGGATGCTGACCGCTCTCGAAGCTTGTCACCTTCCTGCGGCCATTCAGATCGAGGTTGTTGTTGTGATTCTTATTGTTATAGCCGTAACATGATCAGAGCTTCACAGACTAAATCTTGCAGCCTAACAAACAGGCTTATCCTGTCCCACTTAGGTGCTTAATCCTTACTTTGCAAATTCCTATGACTGTGTCTTGTGCAGTACTGTTGACTGAATAACAGCTCTTGCTAAATCCAGCCGAAAATCAGGCAGGTTTGCAAATAAGGTTAAGGTAAATCTGGCTCGCATCAAGTGAAATTTGTCGCGAGGATAACTTGTCTATTGCAAGTTACTTATATAAAAAGTTACCTGCGGAGTGACGTTACGTTGTCGCAAGTGTTGGAGCTCTTCCAAGCGGTGCGTAAGATCCTGGATCACTTCTTGTAAAACTTGCTTTTCTTTTTGGAAATCCTCGCGTTCTCTACGGCTTACCTTTAAAAAGCACATTTGAAAATTTAGCTGTACCTTAGAAAAAAGGAGAGGACAAGTTTAAAGAAGACTTACATAAAATATAATATGTAAAAAAAAACGCGTTATAACAGTAGCTAGGTAGTGCCCTAGTCAGGATTTGGTTTGAGCCCGCCAAACATATAGTCAAAACGGGTTGTGTAGTAAACGTTGATGTCATTGAAAGCCTTAACAAAAATCTAGTTCACCGGAAATTTTTCGACCGGTTTTTGTTATTAAAACTCACCTCTTGAAATGCCCGGAGATCTTGTTTAGTTGTCTGAAGTTCGTGCGTCGCTTCTGAAAGCTGTTCAGAGTCGATCTTTTTTTCCTGCTTCAACTGGTCGTATAAGGTGCGTAACTTAACGGTCTCCTCCTTGGTGGCCATGTGCTCGTTCTGTTTAATATGTGTAACATTACGAGTAGGTGAATATTTCTATAATGCTAATCATACCGATATGAGAATTTAGCGAGCAAAAAAAATTTTTATTTTTATTAGAAGCATAAACTTAGATGGGCACTTTGATAAAAGCTACGCTCCGAGTGCCTCTTCACAATGTGACTTATATCCAATATAGCCATTATATATATATATATATATGTATATATAACAGCCCTCTCCAGATTTACGCACAAACTTTCCACATGAATAACTAATTTCTGCATGATGTCATAACGGCGCCGTTTTTCGAAAAAGCTAAGAATGACAAATTTAAGAGTAAATTAATTTTTACAATCGGTCAGTATTTTTACTATATTTTTGATATGGGCTTTTATTAACAAGTCTGGCTTTCGTCACACCGTTGTGTTCTTTGTCGTCGTACAATATCAATTCGATTCATTCGCTTGTTCCTGTTGCCCATCGACCGCGTTTTTTCGATCTTCTTATTTAACAGTTCCCAGCTTTAACACATAAGTGCCTTCTTTAACGATTATTAGTACCTTCGTAGTGATATAATACACACATACGTTTCATAACATATCGTGCCGGCATACAGGTGAAACTTTGACCACTTTCTAGACTTGACCAGCTCAATTCGTTGTTGAGGGAAGCAAAACGTTCTACTAAATGAAGCTCTCATAATTTCTGACATCATTAGATCATCGAAACTCTACTGATGACTAATATAGAATCGGATAAATCGGATCTTACCTGCAGTTCGAGTATTTTATTCACATGCTGCTCTGATTCAAGGGCCCTTTCTCGATCCTTCCTCTCCATCATAGTGGTGAATTGCTTGCGCTCTTCACGCACTCGTTCTTCAGTCTTACACTCTAACTCACGAATATTCTCCTCAAGCGCGTGAATTCTATCACATAGTAATTAAATTAGAATGGCTCAGCTCATCTGAAGTAGTCGATTTAAAGGAATATTGCTCTCAAGCTAATTTTAATAGGCAAAATTCGCTAACATATTCATCTCGACTGATAGAATTGCCTACAGATGTTACCGCACCTCTGTGTAAGTAACGAGTTCTCTTGTTTGGCGCGTTGGTAGAGATCTTTACTGGTGGCGAGATCCTCTGTTAAGGCTGTGATCTGAATCTCCATTTCTTGTACCTGCAGAAGGCACGTAATTGGTCTTAGTATTAGAGATACTTAGAGACTACAGAAACGATATAGTATTAGATAGTTCCAAAGGAATGCTTTGAATTCTAAGTGCAATTGACTCGACACGAAGTCAAAGGTATCTAGGTCCTTCTTCAAATTTATGCCGCCTCACGTATCCCTAAGTCCTATACGCGAACATGTCGCACGTACGGATTATACTAGACTTTAGACTTTTTAGATTATGCTATACAATAGAGCTTTAAGGCCCCTAAACGTACATGAGGTAAGACAAAGTGCTTTACATTCATGTTTGGCTAAAAGATTATCTATTGTTCTCCATAGAAAATTGGTACGTGGAATCGTATGATTCCAGGTTGTAACATTTCGAGGACGGAAGGTAATTAAAACTTTCCTGAAAGTTTTTCGTATGATTCAATTTTATCTTTTCAACATTATTTAAAGAAACTGTGTGAAATGGTGGAAAATTCTATAAAGTGCCACTTTACTGCCGCTCCAAGTATAAATAATTCTAGTAAACCCTATTTTAATATTTTTAATGAGTATTTCCTGTCTATCGCAGTTACCTTGACGCTATTAAACCTTTCACTATTTCTTTCAATAGGATTTTGAACATAGAACTGGCTCTCACGGATCAGCCTTACATATGTTCAAATCATGGCGGAAAAGCAACGGGAGAGCTTAAATGGTTTATTGTTATGGCTCATTTAGCATTTTCTCTGTAAATAAATGTTACTTTCGATGTCGTTGCGACAGTCCTGTACGATAGGGATAATTTGACGAACAGCTCAGGGAAGGGTTACTAGCCAGTTGCATCCCGGATTACAACGGTAGCACATCATCCAAACAAGCACGGCAAGACAATAGCAGTGGCAACGACAACAATAAATGTCGCAGTGGGCTGCCCTTCCAGCTATCTGAAAATATCTTTTCACCCCTTATAGCACCTCTTCTGTTTGCGTTCTGGATGTGTCGTGGCAGTCTGGCGACGATCAGCATTATTCGATATTTTGAACTCCCGTGAGCTGAAATGGCGCGGTAACGCGCTGCATAGCCACACAGCTAACACACAGTGTTAGGCTGCAGTTACTCGAATCGATAGTGACGTGATCTGACATAAACGCAAAAATAAATCGAAATCTATAGCGCTTAGCAACGGCAACTACGACCGCATCCATCCGAGGTCACGGCAGAGCATTCGAAATATAGAAAAGGGGCAGGATAGAATAACTACTATGGCATTTTTTTGCCGTAGGACTTTGAAACGACAACAATGACGCCAGCAAAATGTAATACGTACTGAGACGAGAAGCAACCGATTAGCTAAGGATCAAACGATAGGGAAACGACGGTAGACGAATATGGCTCTTTCGGTCGAGAACAGGCGCATGCACGTCAGTGTGAAAGCCTGCACTCTGGTCCTAGCGCTTCAAGATATGAAATAGTTGCGTGCGGGACAGGCCCAGTGTGTCTACAAGGTTCGACTTAATAGATTATTCACTCAGAGAAAGTGGTGTTTTACTGTTCTTGATCGACAGAGACGCGAATAAATTGATCCTCTTCCGCGTTAAGGCCCCAGCTTTCCTTTTTATAACATCCGTTGCAACATCAAAGGCAAAAACTGATTCAGAAAGCGATATTTTCGGGCCAAGTAAGCGAAGCGCTACAGGCCAGTCATGGGTTATCTTCTGCTTGTGTATGTTACATATGGTTGATTGTAACCGCATTGGAGTAAAATGTTGTTAATCCATACTTTGTTTTGCAATTAATCGATCAGTACTACCAGTTTACGGTCAATCTAGCAGTGGAACAAATCAATATTTCTGCTGTAATAACTAGTGGATCGAATTTGACAAAAAAAAATTGTCGAAAAATGTACAGCGTCTAGAATATCGCTAAAACGATTGTACTGGATGCTTTGGCAACAAACTAAAATGTCTTCCAAAATAGAGGGGACACTCTTAACGAGAATGCCTAAACATACCTACGAAAAAGGTATCTTACCTTATCGGTCAGATCGTCAAGCACCTGCTGGTCAGCAAGGGAGTCCAGCTCATTATTTTGCTCGTAGGAGAATGACGATCTGAAACGTCACAAACCATTAGCTTCACTATAAACAACTTTAGAAAAACTTCAATAAAAATTCAGCAAAGAAAGATGTAATCTACAGGGCGATTCGAACTATAACTAAAAGCATTAATTATTACAAAACTTACCCTTAGCTATGAGAAAATAGGTAAGTTGTTATCGCAAGCTGTTGGATATAATTTAACTAGATTATTGTTTGTAAGAAACTAGCCTGCTTCTATAGTTCTAGAGCGAATAACAAATTCGGTAGAAAATATCGCAATATTATTGATTCACTATAGCCTTTTTTAATAGCAAGAAGAAACGGCTTATTTCTTCATTTTATACCAACGCTGCTTCACTGCTGCTAACAATAATCATCGCCATTTGCTTTCAGAAAGTTCGTCTCTACGATCCGTTCTTCCTAGTCATTCTCTTCCTAAACGAGTAGTTCCCGCCGCAATGACGCTGCCACTATAGAGAATGAATGATTTTTATGTCTTCTAGTACAATATAGTAGCTACGACAGTCTCATTGTGACGTTGCTTAATCTGAGAACAATTATGATAATCATTACGTTGCGTTTAAATGGAGCGCGTATTTTTCATGACTACCGAGCACACCTACCTTCGAGACTGGGCTGAATTGAAGGAGGCATTTGCTACAGCTGCGGCCGATAGCTCTCTTCCAAGAGACGAACCAGCAAAGCGCTTTGAAGAACTATGAATCGTAATTGCAGAAATATGGTATAAAAATTGTAAGTTACCTTTTCTTACTCGGGCAATGATTTCGAACTCTAGGGGGCAGGTCTGTGTACGGCATGCAACAAATACGGATTCAATCGTTACGTTACGCATAGTTGCAACTCGTTGCATACGGTTTCTTTCAAAGATGATATACTTAGAAAATAAGTACAAAACATAGTCGTCTTCAGAATACGTCAAGGCTTACAAACGACTGACAACAATCTAAAATTTTCTGTCTTCCCTTTAATCACCATAGCAATGATTATATGCATTTATGTTCGATGAGGCTCATCAACGTCGTGATGCACGCTAGCATCATAGCTAATTGGTGGTGATCGGAACTTTTCAGATCTCAATTATTACCTCGTTCAGCTATTATTTGGCCGTGGAGCGTCGTTTTTTTTAGTTCAAACATGGATCTGTCCACCTACGCGGCAGACTTAATGTCACTATTACGATCTATTTTGTTGGTATTGGTAGTAAGTTATTAACCAATAAGCGATGTGGTTTCGACGGTCCATGCATATCTGTTGGTTTCTGGCGTCAGGATGAACGCGGTAAACAACAATAGTAACCATGCGCCCGTCCTATGCACTTCACGACGTCGAAAGTCGCCAGGAAGCTTATTGTTTAGTAATTACGAAATCACACAGAAAATAACGCGTCCGCTACAAGCTGCAGGCGATCTGCAACTCAGTCATCATTATCTTTTCTATGCGACGGCGGCCAAGCAGGCCCGATAGTCGAAACGCTGCGCAGTAATCGTCGGAATCAGGTGCCGTGGCTAATTCAACAACGTGCCTGGATCATGTACGATGACGCCAACTTCTGCATATTTTCGCTTGCGTTTACGTATATTTAATTATTGTTGACATGCGCAATGCGATATATAATCTTTCATCCTCAGAGATTCATCGGAGAAGATATGGGGCGTATCAAATCAGCGCCGTTGTTCGAGCATCCATTTACTTATATAGAACTTACTAAAGAAACAAAGCACCATGTAACATAGTATTCGGACGCGTCGAGCATCTTCATAGAATAACGGATAACTGTAAGGTGTTCGGACATGATCGGATCCATTCCGGCTATAGGTATCGAGTGAGTGCTGACGTATGTATGTATGGGCTTCGGTCGTTCGAAGATCGCAAGCGCACTATAGAAAACGTCTGACACATCAGCCTGTTTTGGTGGCATTAAGAATACGGTAGTAAAAATTACGATGGTAACCATTTGCTTAACAAGTAGTAATACTAATAGCTGGGGTGGTTTTGACATAAATTGATCGGTTTTTCTTACTAATGGCTTTTGTATAAATAGCATACTGTCGTGCCGCCCAGTAAAAAGTAATTCTGCATCGAAAGTTACCCTTGACCGATGGACGAACAATTCCAGATAGCACTAAGCAATCTGTCTTAGCGACCGTTATTATCGGAACAAACTGATTTGGATATTTCCTGTTCACGAGTGAAACGAATTTGCTCATTGTCGCTCATGCAAGTTACCTAAGTATATTTGCGGTTATTTTTTTTTCGAAAAAAAAATTTCAACAGCGTTTCATTTCAGACGGTTATTTTAGCAACTAGAATATCTAAATTTTGCTTTTTTTTTTTTTTCTAAATATTCAAATTTGTTAAGCTTATTACTAGAAACTTTTTAATTGGCGGACATGTTTTTTGTAGCTGCAGTGCCAGAATTTCGTTTTACCTAATAAATTTATAAATGGTGTATATATACAGTATATATGGCAATATTAGTGCTTACCGATGTCACGGAACTACTGACAAAACATAGTGCGCGCTCATAACCTCCAGTGTTTGTGGCATGCAAGGCTAGTCTTTCTTATGTACCGTACCACCTGAGTTATTAACGCATGCGAACTGTCTTTTGCGGACCGGGAGGTGCGCTTACCTCCTTCCAATAGACATTTCATTACCACCACCATCATTAGCGTGAAGATATCGTCAAGTTGCGTGTGCCCCATTGCAGTAAGGTAATGCACTAATTTCATAAACTATTCTGAGTCAGTGCATTCAATATAGCGCTACTGTAAACTTATCAAAATTTCTAACTAACCAAGAACTTCTCCGTATACTCGTCCTACTCCAGGCATTTCGGTTGGCAAGGCGACGACTGTTCGGGGACCCTGGGGAGGTTTCCCGGAAACTGTCCGAGTTTCTGCGAAACGCGTTATTTAATGGCTTTAACAACCCTTATGCTCTGTTTTTATTAATAAGTTATACATATATGCACTAGTTAAGAGCGATTGTATGATAGTATAATTAAGGGCGAAATCCCGCGTCACCAAGAATAGCTGAAAATTCACTACTTAAAAAACGATACGACCTATTTTACATAGCTATCTGGATAGGCGTTAAATAGGGTTGGCATAACCTCTATCGACTTTTCTTATGAGCGTTGCTTTAAATCAGATATTTTTCTGATGTCAGTATTGATTACAAATGCACTTCTAATGGACACCAGTTCTTAATTATAGGCAATTCCAGAAGTTAAATTTACGTTAACAAATCGTTTTGGCCATTTATCGTGTTTTTTCTTTATTAGATCTTTGCTTTTTATACCGCTTGAATTTGAATGAAATAGAACGCCGATACGGGCGTAACAATAACAATGCCTGTCTCTTTAGACTCGGAAGCGGAAACGAATCTATAGGATGCCAAAGGTGATTTCTGCAGCAACGCGTCTGTAATTCCAAAGAACCTAAGATGCCTTTTTGTGGCGTGCTGATAACTTCGTTGATGTCTTCAAACACTAACAATATAATACCTCATTTGTAGATTTACGATGCTGGCAAGATATATGTAGGATGTTTATCGTTTTGTTACAAAGTAGGCATTTTTAGGGGAGGAACAATACAAGAGATTTCACGGTAGGGGTACACATATTGTGAATAATCCATATATAATATACACAGGAAACAGTCTTAGGCCGTTAGTATATGCCGCATATGCAGGCAACACAAAACGCTATTTTATATTCTGAAGCGGAAGATTTCGAACAACAGATACAAACTGGATCATTACGATTTAAAACAAAGCCAGTACCGTTTCATGTATAATTAATATCAAAAGTACACAAATTCCCATATTACATGAAAAAGCTTAATTGCTACCTAATCGATTACATTGAAAAAGGCTACCGGACATTTAAGCGAAACGGGCGAAGGTTGATCAATAACAGTGATCATGCTAAGATCAGAAGTATGTACGTCTATTGTCGCCGATCGACACTAGAATTGTATATAAAACCAGTTAGAATAAAAAAAAAAAGAGACTTTAATGTCTCTGTTATCTCAGACTATATATATATATATGACTGCCGTTTAGGCCCTTCTAAAGCAAGGAAAGAACGTCTAAAGTACAGCTTTTATAATTCGGTCATTTTAGATGACGCAAGATAACAGTGAATAGTTCATTGAATTTCCAAGACACAATATAGGGTAACAGAACCTACCTAAGGCTGATTGAGCTAGCCAACTGAAAATCATGAGACTTTTTCCGATGTGTACGAATAATCTTTTACAGACGGAGTGATGACAAATTCATAAGAAGTCCTAGTGTTTTTTGTTCTTTTTTTTCTTAAAACAAAACGTTTTACGTAGAAGGACACAGTTAGCATGTTTCTTGGGTATAGTTGAAAACAGGGCGAATGGAAACACCTGTGAAGATATTAACGCTCAAATAGCCTTACTGTTTTGTCGCATAATAAGACAACATGTGAGTAGCGAAGTTAAACATCTGAAGCTATACTCAGTATTCGCTCGCTCACTGGCGAGCATTGTTTACCTTAAGTTAGAAGTTAGGGGCGGCTGAGTATCTTCTTCTTCCTCGTATTCGAAACGCTCCTCGGCGCGTTCGCCCAACCCAGAATCAGCGGGTGACTGAGCCCGCATTAGGGATGACAGCGACGCTCCTTCAGAGGACGGCAGAACACCCACTGCGGACGCCGTAGACGATGTAGGACTCTAAAACGATCGTACATATAACAATATTCAACAGCAGTGTGAGTGAAATTCCTCGACAAACAGATGAAGTAGGTTTTATGTTGATGACTAACTATGCAGAGTCTTGATTACGGCAGAATAATGAGACTCAAAAATTTAAAAACCCAATGGATAGTCATTTCTTGTGATAAGAATGAGCATTTTCTCATGTTACAAAAGTTTCCCGTGTGCTGTATCGTTTTTCGCCATAAGCAATTGTATTCTAACTAATCTCAGCTACATTGGTACCGTCAGCGTCGCCGCGTGCTACAAAGCCAATGCTGATACATATTGTAGGATGTATCCTTTAATATCTATTTAAGAACGTGAATTTGTCATATATGTAGTTGCCGTAACTAACAACATGTAACTACCATACAACTAACATACAGTTGGGCCGAAAACTGGTAAGAGAAATTTACGGTTTCGACTTTGAGTTCGGGTGAACATTTTGGAACTAAAGAGGTTAGGTATATGTCACGTCTTGCGAACAAACGCCTCGTTTCCTTTCAGTTTCAACTGAAAACAATTTACTACCGTTTTAACTTGTGGGGAGTATTATCACTCTAACTTCCGAAGCTACATCTTAATGGGAGTAGCTTGACAGGCAATTCATACGAGAAATAATGCACGACTCATACGCATATCTTGAAACATATTAAACTTGACAGTGAAACTTGAAAAAAAATTGCTCATTAAATTGAATTGTATACTTCAAGAGCTTGCGATTTACTTTCTATCACTATGAAATGAATTACGTTTTATTATTGGCATTGCATTGTTAGACGAATTTTGGGGACGATTGCATTGAATGTGTCCAGGGGTTACCGAATCGTAATTCTCTATACCAAATTGTATTGGTTTTCCTGGCTATACCATTATTTTAATAGTTTTTCTTTAATTTAGTACAGGCATATAAGATGGTAAAATAAGATTCTAAATATATATTCTGACCGATAAAATCTACTCGAATAGACACGGTTTTGCTGGTCGACAGCCGAAAGCCCTGGAAGCTTCTTGTTCTATGCCAGTACCCCCCCACCCCGGCCTGCGCTCCCATCAACGATAATGTTACATGCCAACAGGCAGTTCGTCATGCATTAAGGTGGGCGTCACAGGATTTTACGAAACCAAAGATAGCCGCACGCACATAACAACCAAACAAATACACTAAGGTACGAAATAAGCGTCCTTAAGAGCGATTCGAGATGTTTTGCCTATTTCCAGCAAGTCCCAAACATATTACAAAAGTGTATTATCATTTTCTAATAAAATAAACCAAACTGTATTATTAGACTCTTTACAGAAAAACTAATTAGCTCAATAGAGACAGCTGAGTTAGTGTTAAGGACACGCTAACCTCTCCGTTCGTTTGACTAAATTAAATCTGATATATTGATACAGGACGGCTAAAGGTGTTCCTAATTGTTTTTATCAGCGATGGTACATTTGCCTCTGGCTATTCTCATTTTGAAGTCAGCTCTCAGTCTTCTTAAATAAACGAACGTATAGAACAATACTCAGAAAAAATCTTAAAAGCTACGCGTTCCTTGCATTTTTACCCACCTTTCAGATCAAAGTTGATTTGATACTGAGATGATTAGGTTATCTACAAATTCTTATTTTTTTGCCCCTTGACAAGGATGTTTTGGTACTTGTTTAAGGTCTGAGCTCAGTAAGTTGCGACATCCCATTGTCATACGATGTATGCGTTGCACTCATAATGCAGTCTACTATATGAGCCAAGTTACGACAGTCAAGATTGCAACTGTAGATGATTTTATTGTTCCTAATAGTCGTTAGACAGTGGAGAACATTGTCAATAGTATCGAAAGCCAACTTGCTTCCAAGCGATAAAAGCCGAACGAAAGCCGATTTCGATTTGTTACAAGGTTATGTCGGATGTGCTACAGTGCGCAACGGCGTTGATACGTACCCACCCTGTAATCTACCTCTTCTGTATGACTGGATGGGTTTGTAAAACCAGGATTGCTCTTGAATCTGCGTCTGCTGTCTCGTGTTAAGGATGCGTTTATCTTGTGTGCCACAAGTACTCAGTACCAAAACAATAGCATTACACCCAATTTCAAAGCAAACATTTTTTCCTTATTAACCCCCTGTCATTCACAGCAATAACGCCAGCGGCAAGTACCAAAACGATCTTAGATACACAGAGCAGCGACCACCTAGGTATCACTGGACCGACACGATCAGAGGACACGATCGAAAATATAAATAGTACGGATCTGCGCATGCGCATTTACGTAAAGGATAAAGGATACATCGGCTGACTGTGCTGTCTTGCCGTTCGTTCAGCTGTTCAGATCAGCCGACGCTGTGAGTAAAGTCGTAAAGGCGACCGATGATGAGCAACGAAAATTACAGGCATCATTAAATTGACAGCTCGATGCAAAGTCGCGAAACATTATCTACGATAACAATCTATAACGAGCGTTCGTCTTGGATGTTTGGCACAGGGGCGCCAGCAGAGAAGGCACCCCTGTATAAATACTACAAAGCTGTTGCGATGACATGAAGGCTATGAGAAGTTTACGCATTTAGCCGAAATGATCTCCTGCATTTAGGCGTCTTGAATATGTTTTCATTTAAATCTAATAGTCATTCATATTTGGCAGGTAACTTTCAATTGGCTTTGAGAAAACAAAATTATTCTGACTTATAGATGGTAAATCAGACGCTTCACGCCGACATGTCTATTAGAACAGACCTAACGCTACTGGCTCGAGTAACCACCAACGGCCCATCAAGTTTAGCGAGACGTAGAGTAGATAGAATTTATGCAGGAACAACTTCGCAACGCACAAACAATGTACCATGAACAATACCGAAAAACCAAACTAGTCGCAATGGCACATAGGAGAATGTGATGTTAACGTATTATTAATCAAAGAGTCCTGGTACGAAATCAGTTTTGCAGCCTATCAAGGATATCTTGCAGAACTAAATAAAAGGTCTTGCTTAGATTCACTACTAACAACAAAGTATTCATTTGGTTAGAATGGAAAAATAAAAAACAACGACGACAAAGACAATCAGACCATTATGGCAGATATTCAGATATAAGCTAGAAAAACCATATTCCCAAACGTAAATTTGTTCATTAAATTACATGGCGACTTTAGGGAAAAGCTCTGTAGTTCTTTCCTAAATTGCAAAGTAGAGTGAAGCAGATTGTGTCGAAAAAGCCAGGTCACTTCAAAGCGACGGCGGTAAAAAATTAGTAACCAAAAGGCCGGTCTAATTAAACACACTTTAGGTGGAGCGATGTGATTCCGCTTCTTTTATGTGTTTTTATCATTCATATTTATGCTCATTTCCTTATGTCTGTCCAATTAGGTTAGGTTCAATCGTGAGTCATCAGGTTGTAAGACGTTTATTGCTGTGTAGCTCCCAAAACAATGTAACAAATAAAACCGATTACGCAATGAAACAGCAGTAGATTCACATAACTTCAAATTTAACAGAAATTTGAAGGAAGCGAAAGTCATTGGGAACTAGAGTGCTAGCCTCAGTTCACTAAAGGATCGTAATAACACCATCAATCTACTCCGAACCGATATGAGTCAGGGGAAAAATTCAACGATAAAAATGGAGCTTATTTACGCGATGACGCATTTGTGCAGCTTTTTTTCCTAGCAGGCTCATGTGTGAGACTCCGTCCACCCTCATCTTCCGGCCAGATGAATACGATCCCGTCCACAGCGATCGAAATGGCCGCCAGCAGAGCTGCTGAAGGTCTTCTTCACTTATTTCTCCCGCAGCGACTTCATTGAATAGCGCGTTTTTCAACTTCTTGGAACGAGTAACATCAACGATGCCGTCAGTGTTGCCGTGCAAAGCTGTTTAATCGAAAGCTGGCCGCGTGCGTTCCTTTTACTATAAATAGAAATAGAATTGGCAGACGCTGGCGGTTTCTACTAATCTTATCTGGGCACCATCTTCACCCGACCACGAACGAATTCACAGACGCAAACATAACGCTACGGCGGACGGACATACAACCAGCAAACGGACCTACGTTACACAACTTTTAAGGTTATAGTACCTGTTATTATTATAGGCGCACACCTGCATAATTCAACCCGCATCACACGTTAACATGTAGCGTGTGGCGTGTTGTATACAGCGAACAGCCTTATTTGTGTTTTTCTAGAGGTTGTTCAGATAGAAGTCGCTTAACCTTGATAGTAAAGCGGCTGTTGTAAAGCCTTTTACTTAGATTCGTAAATAATGTTCAATTATTTAACACCTTCTATGTGTGTGTGCTAGTTCGATCTACCGTTATACGATTTGAATTCTTCGATGATGACAAATAATTTTATTGTAGTATTTTAGCGCAACATCTCGGTAGGCATTGAAATAAAGTCATTTCGATTGTGCTTCAATGTGGTCTCGTTTCAGGACTCCATAAAATCCTGAAATAAATCCAGCTGCTTTCACCCAAGGATACATAGATTTTGATGGATGGCTTATAGACCTATTGAGTTTCTTGAGGTTTTACATAACTGCTGCTCGCGCATAGGCATGAATGACTTACATTTATTCGTAAGTTATGTAAGAGCGTTAACAAATTGTATAGATGCACGGTTTAAAGATATATTAACAGCATAGATTAATTCCGCAACTCCCCCCCCCCTCTTGGCTTCATAAGGTGTCTGTTCCACACATGTAGCCTTGATTCGGCATCGATCCTAAGCCCAAATCGTTGGTAAGGGTTGATTCAATTAACTGCCATCGTCAGAACTGGAACTCCAAAGAAAGTCATAAGTGAGTCTTTGCGCTCACCAACATGCCCTTCTTAAGCAGGGATCAGCTGTAATCTGTTAACATCTATTAAATAACTCATGTTGCTTTTAGTGTTACTTCACTGTATAAGAGTGAATAGACAGCACTGCCAGTATCATTCACATCGCCAGCACCGTCAATAGCCACAACGAGGACGATAGCAGTAACGTAATAATTACCGTTGCCGCAGCCCGATCCGTGGACAGCTGACGCCGCCATAGTTGCCGCTCCCGCAGCAGCTGCACATGCCAGTCTCTCTACCTGTTTTCGCTCGGTTCAGATTTAGGCTGCCGTTTGTCTATGGACAACGGGTGAGTGTAGGGTAACTGCACGATCGCAGTTATTTGTCTGTCCGCCTGACCAGCCGGTCACCGGCGTCGGGCCCGTGCACCGCTACACGGACGGCTTCATCACGTCGCGCTCGTTCCATCTCACACTAGGAGCTATTATAAATAAAACGCTCGCAAAAATCCCATCAAGCGACCAACGGCGAAAAGGTTAACAGTAGCACTGATTACCAGGGTTCCGCTTACTATATAGCATGGATCTGAATACGAACAAAAGTGCAGTCGGCAATCGGCGGCACATTATTATTATAATTACAATTACTACTACTATTTATTTCAGAATAACAACGGCAACAATAATAAGTACATAAATTATAATTAATGTTTTTAAGGCACACGTCCTAGGAACGAATTTGTCGGACCTGAATACAGCCACCTATAAGCTGCCTAGCTAATTTTAAGACAAGCTGTGCGTCTTGATGTTGGAAAACAGTACAAGATAATCGTGTATATAGCTGCTACAGCTGAGATCATCAGCATTTTCGTTGATGACAGTTTAATGGACACTACGATTCAATATACCGCTCATATTATTTATTATATCATCATATCACATATATTTAAAAGGCGTATCCATGCATCGTCAGTAATAGTAAACTGGTGATCACGTAACAGTATCGAGCGAAATTCTGTTGAACAGATCCTTTTGTCAAGTTAACTGATCGGTGTGAGTATATATATATATACCGATAATGGCGCCTGACAACGTCTGTCTATATATAGGATTAACGAATACGCAGCAAAACAGCTGATATTTGGGGAATGTACAGGCAATAAAGCGAAATGATACATATATTCGGCCGACTTTCTTTTATTTGTTACTCGTGCGAAACTAGATAAATCTAAATCTGTCAGACTTCAGCAGCTGTGCACCGATTGGTCTGGATACATTCACACAAGAAACGGAAGACAAACAACGCGTTTACGCTATCCTGCCGATTCTGACCTCTTTCCAGTGACGACGCAGGCTAAATAATTGTATTAACAGTGTATGCCAGGCGTTACTGTCCACGAATCTTTTTACGACGATTGTTCACCACTGGAAAACACTTAAAAGCTGAATATATTCCACAAAACGCTTTGTCAACTGGCACATTTATCTCAGATTAGTTACAGATCCCAGACAGGGCTGCGTGAAAGGATCTAAAATAACGGCTGCTACTTAATTAACTATAGTTTGACTTGTTTAGTTTGTTCGATCGACATCATCTTTTGAATATCCTAGTGTCGTTTGCATGTACAGACACGTTTCAGTTCATAGAACTCAAGATAACATAAAAACTGACTGATATCTGACTCACGCGGCGATCGTATTCTGACGTCGGCAAAATAATAAGCGCATTTGTCAAAAGGTATTGCTCCGAGTCTCTCCGTTAGAGTACTCTCTGACAGTATAGTCACTGCAGAAAAGACGCGGACGCGGAACATCTCAAACTAAATTTGAACTCTGCCATAACGCAATCTATTACATAGATTTATAACGACCTTTGTGCGCATTCTCGTTCAGCTGTTAACATAAATAGTAAAACGGAATAGCACATTTACATACAATAACTGTGTGTAAAAAAATCTCAAGAGTAGCTCTTATACTTTATCTCTGTCATAGCTGACCAACAGTTCAGTTAAACCAGGACGGCTATGACCATTGCAAGCGCTTTCAGGAACGATAACAGAAGAATCGTATTTTTATTATCTATTGATGAGGTATAATTCTTTGTAAACGTCGTTCTATGGTATTGAAAAAGACATTGTCGTTGAGATTGAGAAGCTGATAACGATGGTGGTGACCAGAATATGTTGATAGCCCTGCTGGGAATTTCACTAATGGGTAACGTATTTGGCCCATAAGACCAGTTGGCTTTTTGGTCTAGACCATCATTCCGACGTCGACCGAACACGCAAAACGCCTGGCCAACGGTCGCTATATAGATTCAGTCACCATAGAAAGAACTGAGCGTCGTAAGACTTTAATTCAGATTAGAATAAACTGTAATAAGATCTATGAAGAGGATCTCCTAGGTGGTTTACAATTTACTATAATATACGGCACACTTCTCTGCGACAGACCTATATAAATAAATGTAACATTAATCTATTTGTTTGTAGAGGAAAAATGCAGAGTTACTTTCAAAAACGAACTTGATTAATTGACTTGACTAAAAATAGATTACCAATTTAGCCTCGCTTTACGGTGTAGTTCTATCATATGCAGTAATGCAAAGACTTATCAATTAAATAGCCATGATATACGAACTAAATGAGCAGTTTTCTATATATGAAACCTTTTAGACAGTATCAGGCTGAGATAATTTCGGAAGCGGTGCCAGTCGATACGATATGCGACTGTGGATGATACTGTCATCTAATATAACTGGTTTTAGCGTTTTGAAATCTGCAAATTAACTTAAATTATAGAAGTTATAGAAGTGTTAACCGTCGCACACGCATCCCTTCCTTGATCAAATGTGAGTTCAGCCTGCTTCGAGGCTACGCAAAGAGTCAAATTTTGTCTGGTTAAAATGCGCATCCACAAAAAGTTATAGGTGTTATTACTAGCTCAGTATTATTATATATATTATATTCTACTTCGCAAGTCGTTGCGACTGGCTCATCTATTTCTTGGCGCATACATCTTCAAGCTATAAAGGAAGGAAATCCAATGAAACCGCTGACGTTAGACTGAGCACAAGTCAGTGCTCATTGCTGGAACCAGCTCTGAGGTGTCCCAATTAATGTGATTTGTAAATGTTTTACTTGCTCAAAACAATTATTTCACTGATGTATTAAGTTGCCTTTCTATCGAACAACGTTAAAATAAGTTAGGCTTTCTAGGTTATAGATGTTGTGCTAATAGGATGTCAATATTAAATGGGTGACCGGTGGTCGTCGTACCTTGACCTTGTCAATGGCAAGCATCCTCGATGATCATCAAACGCGTCGCCTGCGACAGTCAAGGGATACGCTGTAACAGGAAAATGGTCTCCACTAGTGCTGTAATTATATTCTGTTCTGTATTGTTTTTTTGTCTCTTTCCTCTATTTCTCCTTTTTAGGGTTATCCTGTTCATTGGTTCTAGCTCGAAGCTGCCTTGAACAACATCAGTTGATATACGTAATAGCTTGAGTAAAAACAGCGACAGCGATAGTAGCAGTACCTACAGCCAGTAGAACGTTACTATCGTAAGGTCACTCGGCGTGAGCCTCTTGTACATAAGAAAAAAAGGCCATAAACGGGCCAGGCGTTTCCCTCCTGGCTGACGACCAGTGGGCCAACGAAACGATCGCACGCAGATAGTTGCTTATACAGCGTTATAATACAGCAGTAGCTAAAAAGATATGATTCAAAAGTAGTGTCTTGCCGATGGGTTCCTTTCTCGTACACAGCAACAAGGACACTATTGGATGTATGAGCCCCTACATAAGCCATCTACGTACGTAAATACGTTGTATCTCCTGCTACTATTGATAAGGTGCTGCTGCAGCTTCCCCTAGTGAGTACCAGCAACGAAAACATTTCCTCCTCCAAGAAGGATCCCTCTGGTAAGCCGAAACCTAACTATTAAGAAGATCATTTGAAGCACTCGTTTCAGGATGTCACCGTTTACGAAGTCAGGTTTGCCACATAAGGATGTACATGTAGAGAAGCATTGAATACTATTGGATATGCTCGCACTAACATGTTGAAATAACCTCCTAAGTTTCTGAAGTGATGCCTAACGACTTAAGTACGGGACGTGAAACTGGAAACATTTAACTTTTGGGGTTACTTATGTACATTTGAAGATAACGATTTTTTCGATTTGAGTTAAAAATGAAGCCGCCTTTTAATCCATTGCCTCATAACAAACAGCGAAAAAGAAGGGTACACGGTGAAATGCGCTGTATTTAACATCTAACACAAACGATAAAGGACGTTACTGGTCCATCGATGCTTCGTAATGATTGAATTGCGATTCCTTCCATGAACTTCTTGTGATCGAGGCACAGTCAACACAATAGACATAACACGCTCCTACTTTAGAAACACTATATCCTTTGGTTATCCACAATAAACGATCTTCTAAGGCTCTTTTGAATACTTTGCACCTCATGTATACATATACGCTTGTAGCCTTTCCTTCGCACAGAACTTGAGCAGTGAACTTGTGAACCCTGAGTATGTTTACGCATATATATCAGTTCGCCACTGCAATCCGTCACCGTGACCAGCTGATCTCTAGACACGTAGGTTACTAATGGCGATATCGGCAACACGTCTTCCGTTAATGATTGTCGGTTTCTGTTGCAGAAATTCGTGAGAACGTCATGGTCATTTAGCAGTTGTCATAGGTACTATGGAGTTGATTTGTCGTTGGCTACGACAAGCGTGAGCTGCCGATTACTCACACAAAGAGGCACTCCCAAATGGCATGCACAACGACAGCTGCAGTACTACGCGCGACAGATCAACGAGCAGCAGTATGGTAATACCCGTCAGTGAAAGATCTGCTGACGGCCTGACGTGCGTATAGACGCCGTGGAGACGCCAACCCGTCAGAGCAGCGGGCGGAACGGAATAGCCATTATAAGAGATAAGGCGCCACATGATAATCAAGGTGCCACAATCGACGCAGTATTAATGAAATTAATCAACCCTTACAATCTGCTCAACAAGGTTAATTTGCTATTTGCTCTGGGCAACTAATGCCGGAATTCTCGACATAGGTTTCAAGATAAAATGATTCATCTACACACATGTATAGTATAAGTGCAGAAATACAGACCGCACCATCAGATTGAGTTAGCAGATATAGCTTGTTGCAAACGCTGCACTATTTTTAATAGTCACTGTTCTAATGGCAACAGACATTGGCAAAAAGACCTAACATACAGCAAGAGCGTATACCAGGAACATTTCTTGTTCCGTAGATGAGAGGGGATTAGAGTCAAAGTTGTAACATTTACCCTACTCTGTTTCGTAGACGATTGAGTCAAATAACGTTGGCCAATGTATACTGCCTAGCTGATTGCGGCCATGAATTTTTCCATACTTCAAAAATATTTGAGCAGTTGAGATCCCACGTTATAATATATCAAAATGAATCAAGGAGAAAACTCTCCGCATAGAAAATTCACGAAGTTTGTGGTATCCTGTTGGTATACAGGTCTATAAAAGATGATATAGATGTACTTCATCAAGCGAAAATTTTCAATTCGCGAAGAATGGTCTTTTGTTACAGCTGAGACATTATGTTATAATAATTGATAAGTTTGGTGAAGAACAAATCAGAAAACGGGACCGTCAGGTCGCGCTTATATGCGAACGCTTATAGATAAACGGCTAACAGTAACGCTGCATCGTCACTTCAAAGCATTAATTGACACAAATTTCCGGCATTAATGCAAATCACAAAGATCATTCGCTCATTTACCAGGTACCTTTCGGCACTGGCTTTTTTGCTTCGAGCTTTTAATACAAAATATCCAAAAATTATACATCAGTATTGTCTCGAATATCTCTAAGTTAGAGTCTCGGATCTTCTGCAACGGAAATCGGTCAACCCGCCAGTTTGTTCCATCGCCCGCTAAATCTAGCGTGAAATTAACCGCTGGATGTTGTCAGGTCGGGCATAGTGAAGCGTGCGGTAGTCCTTCGCCCAGCTCGGTTAATGCAGATACGCTCCAACAGGGGGAGCTAGAATTTAACTGCCAATTTCTTTAGTCGCTCTATAGATGGCGCCACGTATCAGTAGTCCCCGATTAAATGCGAAACCCATATGCGTCGAACTTTTGTTTACTTTAAGCATTGCTTCTAGGTTTCTCTGTAGATTTTTATGTAGAGATAATATCAATTTAACTTTAAGCTTACACAAATGACCAAATATATTACATCTTTCTCCTAGATTACATTTTATTTTTTCTAGATATTACTAAAATGCTACAACATCGTTAGAGTATTTACATTATTAATCATTCGGCAACTCGTATATAAATAATGTAATTTTTAACGGTTTTATGGCAACAATTTAACCGTTGTATGACTCATAGTAATCGACAACGCAGCGACGCTGCAACCAATTCTCGTCGATAATGGTTGTCTTTTATTGATTTTATCTAGTTTAATTAGCATGATTGTATGCAATTCCCTTTTGAGTACTAGAAATGTCGAGCAATCGAAAATATTGAGAGATGTGTATAGACAAAAGCTTTTTGTATATAAAAAAAAAAGGTTAGATGGTCTTATTTGGTAAATTTGACTTAAATAATTTAACTTTATAATTTTATCTATAATAATACTTAGTAGTTATTTTAAGTTCATAATAAACTGTTCTAAAATTGCGTTCAACCTCTCATTATCTCATCCGTTGAATTAATAGCAGGTTTGTGTGAATAGAAATGCGATCAAATGCTTGTAATGATAACGTGCAATGGACTTCCGCACCTCGGACAGCAAAAGCGAACAATCTGATTAATATACATTCCCGCCACAACTGATATCCCAGTAGCGGCCCTGGCTATGACGCTTATTTCCTCCACAAATCTTCCACTCATATACTCAGCAGCCTATAGGAAAACAGCGACGTATAAGAGTCACTGTTTACAAGTAAGAGCGTTTTCGCATTATACCGCGCCCATCACACGAATTCAATTGTTCATCTTCGTCAAAGGGCATTTATAATAAAATGCGATATTGTGCTGTAATTTCAAGATAAACACTATGTATAAATTAAAATCGGTATCGGTCAGTTTGGCTTTGTTATTTTAGACGAGTCTGTGATGCTTCCTACGGCTGAACTTTTTCCATTCAGATAAGCGTCAACACTATTATGAGTAGAAGTACTAGAGAATCCGGTGATTAACTCATACACACGATCTAGGGTGCGACAAACAACTCATTTTTGTAACAGTTTCTCAGGTGGTTCAGGTGGAGTATCGCCAACGTAAATAGTCCACGTATAAAGCACCGTTGAAGTGTTTCTGGTGCCATTCATTCTGTCTTAGCCTGAACATCTACACATCATTGTGAAATCTTGCGGCGTCAATACCTTTACGTTTTTGTATAAAGGCAACTCTTATAAGAATGTCCGTTAGAAGGTCTCTTTTTTGTGATTATCAGTTAATTAAGTTGGAGAAGCTAATTGTACTTTTGTATCTCGACGAGGCAGTGCTCTGTCATAGTCATACAGAAAAGGAGATCGGTGCTCAAATTTATACAAACGTTCCTCGAAAAACCTTCTTGGCAAAGACCAACGTATTCAGCATTTCATAACCAAGTTAATGAGGATTACTAATTAAACACAAGTTGTCAAAAATAAAGCGCCTTTACTGCAACTTTTACTGCATCACACTGTTCCAAGCTTTCACAAATCTAGTCTCATTTCCGACTAAATTAACTTGTTCATTTGATATCGTGCGAAGTTTGGAAAGATAAGTTATCACACTTGTAAGCCATTGGCAACTCGTTGGTTCATCATTTTTTAAATTGGTTCTCCTACTTTGTATTGTCATTTCGCCGTCTTTCCACTTCGTCTTCCTTCCCTTAAGGCCTATTCGCCCTTCCGGTTTCTTTGGCTAAACTTTTGTTATATATCTTTTGATAACATTTCTATCTAAACGTGCTAAACAGTTACGACGGAAATGGTGTGAAGCTTTCATGTTGTGTTCATGACTTTGAACGTGAAAATACGCATCAAGCGATTAGAGACCCGACGTCGCGCCTACCATCGTAAAAAAACTTGACCAACGAGCGTAACGAGCCGATGAAGAATGTTCGTGCGCAAACTTATCCTCTGATTGCCGCGATGCGGTCACGTGATATTGTTTGTTATTGTTTTTCGACGCTGAGCTGAACATAGGACCTTTAGCCGGCCCAACACTTATCTTAGTACCACTTCTACATACGTTTTTCTTTCTATCTATTTACTCATTTTCTTAACATATACATAGGCAGAGACAGGTAGAAGCAGAGGAACAAATTTCAAAATGACATTAGCATTTCTGTAACGGTGATCCTATTTATTATTACTACGGTTACCACTACGCTAATAATTGTCGCTGCAAAATTAGCACAACCATGGCTATATAAACGGCTGTTTCTGTTAATCAAATAACAACCAGGGTCGTTACTGCATGAAGAAATCATCATCAGCCTATCAGAGCTATTGACCACTGTGGACTATGATGCCGCATGTTTGAGATGCTCATTTATAGATAATATTAGTTTATTTTCAATGATGAACCAATGATATATTAATCGGTTTCCAATAGCAAAAAAGGCAAAGATTAATAATAATTTGTAATCTTTTTCCCTTATTCAACATTTCTGATTGATATCTGTTATGTCCTCGATGAACGAAGCAGCCGTACCTGCTGGAAGCATTTCACGGAGGGAAATTAAGGCGAGACTGCTTATGGCTATTGTAAACGAATAGGATGTTTTTTTTAGTTAGTTGTTGCTTAGTTTCCATATACTACAATAGCATTCAGCATAAAAGCGATACATCAAGCTATTCCATAATAAAAAGCTCTTGATTTCTTTAAGATTACAAGCATTTATAGTTTCATTGACCTGTTTGGAGTTTCTTCAATTTTAACTCAGCTGAGCAGTCATGACACTACACGTTATTTATTCCTTCACATATTATAGCAGCCATTCTATGAAAGTTAGTCCATGTCTAAAAACAAGTCTTTTCCTTCCCAGACGCTGGTTCAAAGACACAATCGATTATATTAGGCTGTTACAAATGAATCCGCAGGCCTTTGAAACTGAACAATTTTTGAACTAGTAAGACCCTAAGGATGCTTTTAATATGCTTTAGAAATATTCTCCTTTATTTTTTGCACATTTGTCCTATCGTTCTGACAAATTCTGGATAGCTATACCTCTAGCATTCGAAGAACTCGAGCTATCAGGTTGTATGAATTGTCTCATTTTCAGAGAATATCTTATATATTAGTAAATGCCTCTGATACTGATTGGAAGTAGCCCCACCACTTCACTTCTGAAACCACTTGACGGTACTGCTACTCGATTTCCTTCCAGAGCGACGCCTTTCTCTCTCTCAGGTCACGTTCCGGCTGGCGATGGAAGCAGAATCAAGCCTTTCCTATGACGACCGTATGTTCCAGGCGAGTCCTTTGTTGGTTAAAGTTCCGTGGTTTCACGTGCAATACATCACATGCAACTTCCATTAGTCTAGGGTCAATTTACGGGAGGGCTATCTTTATTCAGCATTTAAGTTCTGTAATATGTTACATATGAAATGCGAGTTTTCGCCGATAGAGTTCTTAGATCCCAAGCTAAGCTTTCATGAAAATCCTTTTCGATTACAACAATACGTTTTTGTTTCCCGCGTCTCTACATCTGGTCATTTCGTTGCTGGTTTTCGATTCTCCTGTCTCCGCTGTTAAAATGTTTGCACCATCCACGTACTGTGCTTTCGCTCAAGGCCTCCTTGCCTAAAATCTTCATCAATCTTTAATGAATACTCTACAGCGTTGCGGCATTCGAGGAGCAAAACCAAAAGATGTTTTTGAACTAATTTCTGCTGAAGTAAAGCCAGCCGGTTTTCACTCTTTCTGCAACTTTCTGGAAATCGCAAGTTTCCAGAAGATGGAATATTTACCAGCCGAATTTCGTCTCCTACATTCAAAAGCTATTCAGTTTTAAAGTCTATCCGAAAAAATTCTGCCGCAAAAGGTCAGTGTCAAAATTCTAAAAGCTTTGAGAAATTAATCTAAACAAAGTTTCACTTGAATGTCCGGCGCCGCCGTTAGGTGGATTAGGTTACAGGTAGATTGACTAAATCAATTTGCATGCAACAAACCATAAGGGGTATGCAGACTTACTTCTTATGCTAAAATCATTGTGGTTACACTTCTCGAAGTTTCCAAGAAACGGATATACTATGGTATAACTATAGCAAAAAATATGGATTATCAATCCAGCTACATCATTAGACCAACCACGTGATTTAGTTAGGACGCGCGGTCTTATAAGATGTCCATGAACTTCCTAAACGTTTCATCAGTGCCATCTTAACTGGCCTTCTCGTAGCATTCTTATGTTTTTGTAACAGACGGCATTCAGAAAGAGTATCTCGAAAGCGAGGGGTTTCATGTGGGACTCTCTGCGTAGCTTTTCTAGACGGGATTGCTCGAGCATTTGGACGACCGAGTTCCGAACTTTTTTTTGGCTATACAAGTGCATCCATTAATTGTACGTACGTTCCAATACCTACCTCTAGAGTGAGTAGAACGATGTTGTCCGGTATGTACATTGAGACACGTTCTTAGTTTTAAAACAGCCCGTAGCAGAAATGAGACACTTAAAATCATAAATAGCCCCCTAGCGTTCCCTTAGGTAGAGAATGAGGTCTCATGAATTAAATTCGAAGGAAGTCCTTAAACTATTTTTTAAGAGCTTTGCGTCATTTTTTTACGTCGAAAATCATACAAATCAGATATTAGATTGTTAACTACGAACAGGTGAAGATTGTGAGTTCTTGTGAGCATTAGGTATTATAAGTGCGCAAGAATGAAACGTTAATTATTACAACGAGGGCAGTCATACGGCGGACATGCTAAATGAAGCCCGCGCATGAAAAAGCTGTACCAAATAGTAACTGAAAAGATCGTTTCTGTTGTAGGTAATTTGAAAAGTGTGAATAGCATACGAACCTGCACTTCCTGCCGCAACGAGTCTGGACTAGAGTCGCGTGGGGAAGAGAGTCCTGAAATTCAAAAGAATCATAGTAGTTGTATGTAATATAAACTGAATTTACACATTTCAGTACCTACTGATACCACAAACGCCCTAATTATGTGTTACCTGTAGCAAGAGCAGAGTTTCGAGGTCATGAACTTTGGAATAATTACAGTAGTTTTAGAGCAAAGCACAGGACTCTTCCGCATAGTATCTAATCAAATACTTTGCCACCCCGCGTGTCAATTCGAAACATTACAAACCGAATATTAAATATTTCACTGTCATATTAACAATTATTCCTTTATTTTGTTGTCATAATAACACCTTCTTTGTTCTTTGGCGGCATAGCTAAACGATTAGTAGTATTGTCGAAGAAATATATGTGCGACTAGTTCTCAATGGAAGCAATTGTGGTTGCATAGAAGATTCTCTTCTGTTTGTATCAGGTGGGATAACTGGACGAAAAGAGCGATTTCCCACCATTCTCACATACGAGAAAGTGAGGTAGAAGTAATACTTTAGAGTCATCATGGACGAATGACAGAAAAATAAACGTACGACATGGTACGAGACGATTTCAGTTGCTCCATCACTGAAAAGTGATGGATATTCATCAAAGCGTATCAGAGATACATAATGTTATGGTCAAGAATGTAAACAACTTGTCGTTGTTAACCGATCTGCTGTCAGTTTTCGACCGACGGATACATAGCAAAGCTGCGTTACCGAACTTGTTGTTCGAAAAGGCTGCCCGAAGAAGTCCGAAGAAGAATTCGGATGCTTGGATGAGCATACATCACTGCAGTGTTTATGTGGCACCTTCTTTTCGTAGGACATTTACGGTCAGTATCTGGCAACTCTATACAGAAAATATTGCCACTTGTTCTTTACACGATATGTATGTGGTTTTTCTTGTCGGAAAGATTACTTCGCCGTGCACGCAAGCTCTTCCTTCCTTCCTTCCCTCGTGTCAGAGCAGGCGACCACGTGGACCATAACCTAACGCCGCTATCGCAGCTAACTGCCTGTATTTCGGCCCGATCTGGCCCCCAATTCGTTTATTCCTTGTGGCTATTTAACCGATAGCTGGAGATATGTGTCTGGTTTGTCCTTCGGACAGCTGGCTGGACTCCAGGTCTCATCGCTCGGTCCCTTTCACAGAGCGCGGACTTTTTCGCTGACACCAACTTGTGAAGAATTAGGCCGTTGGTCGGACACGGAAACGGTAGCAGCTAGAGCTGATCGCGCCTGAACTAGCAGCTATTCACCGTTTACGTATTGACAAAAAAATAGCTGAGTTTCCATTTAGGAAAAATCGTAGCAAGACGATATGATTGACTGGTATAAATGTAAATACGCAATTTTTCAGGGAAGGAACCAGAGTCGTTGTTTACTTAGGCGTTCGTCGGGCTGAGCTTTTTTGAATTAGCCATATAACAAAAAACCTGAATAAAACTATTGTATTGCAATACTCTGCACGGACATGCTGTTTTCACGTCATATTCTTAAAATGCCGATGCGTTTAGACGGAAAACAAACTAGATTTCGAAACCAACTGTGACGATATCCGACGTTTCGGAAAGTTCGCTATTCTGGCTAACTTAACCTTGGGTGTCTTTAATTCTCTGATTCATACCAGTCACTCAACTCGGTCTAGTATTGTTGTTTGAATGGGCAGTTGATAGGGCAATACCCGGGATGCAAAGTAAACCCAGGGATCATATGGATAGAATTTTTTTTTTTGCTACCTATAATGTCAGAAGCACCACACACACCCACAAAAAGTCAATTAAATGAGCAAAGTCCCAAACAATAGGACTCAATAGTTTGACGAGAAGGCCTAAATTGAAAAACTATTATCTAGGAAAACTCATTATATCCAGAAATATAAGCTTATATTGCGCTTGCACCGAATTTGGCGTACCTGTTTCAAATAGATTATTCAAACGTCACATGTAAAGTTATACGCCACAATTTTAGGTGCGTCTTACGCTTAGTAATCGTCCAATTAGTGACACTAGCGTTTTATGTTCGCCTAGTGGGCCTTTTCCCTGACACTGTTCACTGTTGATTCTTGGCCACGTGTTAAGTTAACAAGTTCTAACAAGATACAAAATATACATATGCAATAATTTGATCCATAGTTGAGTGGCTAGATCGTAAATAAGACTCTTAATTTCATTCGTTAGCGCCGAACGCCCCGCCAATGTCTTGCGTACAAGCATCGACAACATTTAGCACATAGGCCTTTTGTAATCGATATGAAATAAAGGAAGCGTCAACAATTTCGTGCGCTTTTCTGTAACACAATGACTTTTGGAAGTATTGTAAACTGAATTTTCCTTTGTCAGAAAATTTATATAGGATGTGCGTTCATTTTTTGTTGAGTCATTCCTTCGCAAATTTAGAAGCGTCTATAGTTGAAAAAACTTCATGTCTGTGCCGTTTTGACTTCTGACGGTAATAATTAAACAATTGGCGTCATAATACGATAGCCGACGATGTAACTTTCGCAGACTAACTGCAAACAGAAAATATAATACTTCTTTATAGACAAGTGTTGTAGACGAGGCCGCTATGGTAACATATTCGCAATTCAGCAAAAAGCAAAGAAGAATACACATATAATGAACGTAAACAAGTCATAAAATGTCGGTGGCTTTGTCAATCAAAGGCCATGCTAGCGTTAGTTTACGATCTAAGAGTTTTAACAACTCGCTAAAAGGAACATCAAAAAGGTCGAACGTTTATGTTGTACGATGCGTACAAGTGTCCAGCGTTCGGCGCTAATATAAGCTATAGTCTGGACGATTTTTGCTATAGGATTAACAAAAACACTTTTGCTTGGAACAATATTTAAGCTAAGACCTACTCTCGCTACGCCCATATGGTCACTTCGATTACGACAATGAAAGTTAATAGAAACAGACCCACTTACACAACTGACGGTATCAGACAATTTAAATATCGCGCCTCGATTTACCAGACGCCTGCCCATAGAATACAACGAGACTAATATAATGATGCTATTTATTATCCTCGACTGTGACAGTACATCGAGTGTCTTGCACTGCTAGATAGTACACACCGTTGCTATTATATAAAGCTGAATTCGCCACTAAAGTATATAATATAACGCTGCAAAAATATTGCGCGAAATGTATTGTTGCGGTATTCTTTTTAATAGTTCGTCAGCTTCTGAATCCACACATGTTTACTAGTTTGATGCCTGATCATGTGGTCTGAACCTTGCTAAAATGCTAACCAATTGTTTTATGGAGCACTTACTTTAGTCAACTTTTAAGTTTTACAGAACACTTAAAAAATAGTTTAGTTAGCAATAATTCATAACTGACAATAGCTTTTTATTAGTTGCTTCCATTGTTGTTGTTACAATCATCACCGACTTTCATTTGACAGTTGGTGATTTAGTCGACTTTTTTAGATGTTGCCATCCACTTACGATTCATTCGACATTTTCCTCCTCCCTTTGTTGCCTTCTGTCAGCCCTCAATTTTGCCGACGATGGGAATCTATGTAGACCAAATAGGGCACATCTTCAACCAGAGCGGGGCGCAGTGCCCCTTACCCTCTTACAATTTTTGTCCGCTTGTATCTCGAGAGATACTGATCCATAAGCTTTCTAAAATTACCTTTCTTATTTGACACTCCTGGTCAACAAGCAGCGCGGTAAGCTTCACCTAGATCCATCATAGCTAGAAAGGAAGCAACAAAATGTTTACCCCACTTTTTTAGACAATCAGTTACCCCGTCGCCTGTTGTGACGCATTGCGACTTGCGTTATTGCAATTACCCTGCGAATGTATTTGCAAACAGACATACCCGACAGGTAATCTATAGCCGCACTTGTAGACTACAAATACCACCTCCGCTATCGGTCATAATAGGCACCTCTTTTTTCCAACCTTTAGTGCATATCCCTGCGCGAATTCAGGCATCGGGCAATTTAACTTCCTAGACGGCACGAACATATCATCAGTGCAGATAAAGCTATATGGTATAGTTACGTAAGGCACGTTTAGTCACGTTGGACATTATATCGTTAAGGAGTAAGCACGACCATCGTAGCAGCGGGAGAAGTGCGCGTTAGCATAAGCAACAGTGCATGTCTAACAAAAGCAAGCCAGGCAAAATCAGCGTAAAGCCAACGTTGTCGAACCCATTAAGAACATAGGCTTAGGATGCGCAGCGAGCACCTCTCTTTTGCAATCACCGTCGCTACAGCCACCGCCGATGTTCGAGACATCATTGCGGTCGGCCGACACGTCTCTTACGCTTGGATTTGGTCACTCTACGGTACGTTGATTAGTTCTTTGATTAAAAATCCTCTCTGGTGCAAGATGTAAAAGTTACTAGCATTTGGCCTACGAGAAAATGTGTTGAGTCATAAAGGTACACACAGAACTCAACTGCATAAAGGAAAGCGATTATAAAAAAAAAAAAGGAAAAAGAATTAAAAACAGTTCGGCGATTGTTCTGTGCTCGAAGTGCTATACCACTGGACGAACCGCGTCTATACTTATCGATGCTATTTATGTAAGACCAAAACCTGAACTATATTATTTCATGTTTAAAGCAGCCTAAAAATTATAATCATATTGGAGATGGGAGCAGTAAAAACGACCTGTCCGGTTTATATTTGACAATATCAACTAACTTAAAAGGCACCGACCCGCTAGATAGCTCTTATATCTTGTTAGTAATCGTAAGTTATTTTTAGCATGCTTCAATGTCTTCATTTGTCCTGTGATCATAATAGGTAACTGCAACTGTCCTTAATAGCATCCTAGCTAATTCTGAGATGAGAACATCTCACGTTTAAGCTAAGATTCGGTTGTGTGTTTGTGATCGAGAGTGAAGAATAGAATACAACAGATAGATTTTAAATTTTGCCAGATGCGTACTGCGACGTCTTAATGGAAGGACAGACCGTAAGCACCATGAGCGTCGTTAAGTATGGAACACATATATGTATATAGGGCATAAAGTTTATATATATACAGTGTATAAATACGTCGTGCAGCATGAAATTAAACTACTGAAATAGTTGTTTTCTGTAACAGAATGGCACTAAATGTTTCTTGGTTTATTGCTCTGGTGTATACCGCTGTAGCATATATAGATGACTATGGTTTTTTCAGTATACCGCTGTTCAATGCAAGCCACCCTGAATGGGACGTTATGAACATTTTAGAAATTATCAAAAGATATTCACTAATTATGAAGCGACACCATTGCTAAAATTTGTAAACACAGCAACTTTCATTAGTTGTAATTAAGACTTTACATCGCGCGTTACTTTACACCTATTGGGTTACTAAGGCCCAGTTTTGGGAAACGGCTTGCTAGCTTTAAACAAACCTATATTTAGGCAGCGTGAACAATATGTGAGAGAGATCTAATTTCCGGACAACGCCGTTTGACGCTGTTCTGGAAAGTTATCTGAACTTATTGGCTTGAAGGTTTCGCAGAATATTAGCCTAAGTATTACCTGAAACAATGCTTTTCATTTCGCGATCTAACATACAAAATCACACTATATGCTGATCTCAACAAAAAAAAATTATACACTATTTTATAGAAGCTTAGCATTTTCGTAAAAATGTTTCGTCGTATTTTTATATTATTATTATTATACTGACAAAATTTTTTTGGCCCCAATTGAAGAAATAATAGAAAAAAATGTAACGCAAACAGTTTCTCATATTTCCAAGATATATTTTCTGCCGAGAAGTAAAACCTTACGTCTATAAATGGTGTAAGCACTTGTACTTGATAATGAATTAAAGGCAATAGTAAATATTCATGATGCTTCCGAAAAAGAGACTGCGATGACTTTCATCGGATAACTAGTTGGTATGATCTGAGAGACATCTGCATAGTTCGTCACGTAGGAGTAGAGTAGCAGACTGAGGAACTCAGATCTTAGAGCTATCTTTTTGTGCAATGACCAGTTGTGTCAGTGTCCCTTGTACAAGTCAGTCTCAACGATCTATAAGGGACTGTGTGTGATGGCCTGTCCTAAGTGGCCGATGCTGCTTAAGGATAACCCGTAACCATTACATGGTTCATTTGATCTCTGGTGACGTTTTTTTTCGTACGTTTTTTTTGCGCTGTCATGCTTCTGCAACCGGAAGCCTGTTGGACGAATCTAGACATGTGCTACAATGAAGAACTGAATAATACGCGCATTGTGCCAGCTCTTTACTGCTTAAGTAATACAACATCAGTTTCAGTCACCTAGTGATAGACCAAGGGAACGAGTAGGACATTGCAACATTACATTGAGCTGTTGGCTGGTATCACAGAAGAACGAACTATCGGCAGAAATAACGTGATAAAAATGGAAGAAATAAAAGTGTTTTCATTGCGTCACCTTGAAAATCTGCTAAATTTAACAAGGTACCAAAAGCTGCTTAGCTTACTATATCTGTCGATATTGACCCTAAGAGATACGCGAACTTAAATGAAGTGAAAATCTTTTTCAATCAATAACTTTCTTTAGTTAATGCACTTTAGCAAATGCATCTCGTGCTTCGGCAAAGGTGCTGCTCACGGACCCAACTATAACCAAGCCATTGTATTGGACCATCCTTCAGTGTAATTATAATGGTGACGTTTAAGGAGGGTCTAGGCTAATAATGCGATTATTTTCGTACCTTGCTGCTGTTGTTGCTGTTGAAGATGATTACTGGTGATAGCCGCAACACCGCGACAGAAATCTTCGAAGGTAATCACTCCTCGATTCGATGGATCGAAGTATTCCATTATGGAAGCCATTTGCTGCAATAAGCCGGACCAAAATGCAAACGAAGCAATGTAAGACTTATCTAGAATATTATACCTAAAACGTTCGCGCGATCAGTTTATGTATGAACTTTAAAAACTTTTAGCTAACATTACTTCAGTGGGTCGTTTCCCATGCTACTGCAATTTTACCCTTTTGATTTAACATCAAGGATGACCAAACATTGAATCTTGATCTAATAAAGAAGTTCTATTTTCACCGTTGGAGTTAACCAGCTACTTTTGATCACTACCCCATCACGTATTTCAACGTAAACATCTATACGTTTGCCTGCTACCCTAAAGGACGCATGAGGTTGTCGAAGCTCGAAACTCGGTGTAGAGCCATTCCGTGCGATAGTAGAAGTCAATCGTCTGAAGCAATGTTCAGCTACAGCATCTGGGGTATTTACTAACTCATTTTGATGTTCCGTTCGTTGCAAAGATGGTTGGCTTGCATTTCTGTGTTAGGATATAAAAGTATGGCCCGGCGTTCGATACCCAGAGATGGAAGGTGGCCTCATATTATGTATTAATATACGTTAGTATAGTATTGATCCCAAAACAAGCATCGGCTGCGCTGAGTTTTCGAGTTCCTCTTTTTTCTGTGAGTTATTCCGCTGATCCAGCAGGATCTCATAGAGAAAGCTCGTAAACTTACTTAATCATTGTGAATGTTGCCGAAGCAGTATATTAATTGAACAGCATGAGAATATCTATCCGGTATTATTAGTTCCTCTAATACAAAATTTGAAAAAGATTGTTATTTGAAGGTCACTTCGCGGCCTAACAAGCCTGGCTGTTTTTATCTTTATGCTATAGAGCTACTTCAACGTCATAAGAGCTAAATTCAACTAGGTTGAGAGAAAACTGCAATTAGTTTAGATTAAATGACAAAAACAAAATAGATGATATAGAGATGCTCAAAATACTCATATAAGCCTATACATTCATAAATTCAGAACATGCATTGAAGACCACGCATATATATTTACTTTTTTGTTGGTGAGTTCTTCCCAATTTCATACTTCGTCCCTTTTCTTGTTTGCTGTTTGAATTTCAATCTCAAACGACAGGAAAATCTTGTTGATAAACTGACAACGCCATCGTTCAACAAATTACGCGAAGTCAATGGGCAAGTCGCATACGATCGTCGTCAGCTTGTCTATCAATCACCTATCTCCGCGACAAAAGTACCCTAAATACTAAGCATCTGTCTGAAGTGTGAAAACCTTCAGCTGTACAAACGAACAGGTTCTAATCGTCTATTTTCACCACTTCCCTAAGCCATACAACCTCGCGCACTGCTTTTCTCTTGAAATGTTCTATCTAACATTATCTTTACGAATTGAGTGATCTTCTTGCGTATTGCTGAATCTCGACCATCGCAAGGACTCACCACAAACGGCTGTGCGCATCTAGAACGGATCGCATTGTCTCCCGTTCTGCCTTTACTGCCCCACCTAGTAATTAGCTAGCCTACTATTACAATTAGTCTCATAGTACCTTACAATTTTCGTCTGGAGACTGAAAGAAAGGTTCCCTTCCAGTCAGTGCCTTCCCTAGGCATTCAATAGGATTTCAAGTGACAGAACAGGATGGCGTCTATGGACGTCAATGAGCTTTATTTGATCCTTCCTTCATTAATTCTCGTTTATCTCCGATTACAATGTAATTGTAGCGGAGTTATCAAACCATTACAGCCGAAGATTGTTTATCATCAAGTGGCCTGTGTTGCTTTTGTTACCGCCGCTTTCGGGTGTTTAGGAGACTAAATAGAAGCGATAAGCCAAAACGGCTTATTAGCAAGTGACGATGAGAATATAGGCGGGCTTTTATGCCGTTTAGCCTAGAAACTTCGCTACATTATTCATATACCAGTTATTTAATTAATACGCTTAGAACAATTAAAACACACAGACACGGGTATATGGGTCTGCACGTACCGTCGAGTTAGTAGAGCGAAAACAGCGACGTTATCTAGTTTAGAATCGGAAGCCCTTTCATAGGGATTTCATAATGTTAGACATCAGTCACAGCGAGGTCGGCAGGCAAGCTGGTGGCATCAATTGTTGCTTGTATGTGAAGTACGTAGTCATAACCAATCTGCATACGAACCTCGTGTTACAGAGCTTTCACATAGATAGAAGTATCAACAATGTGCTCATATTTACCGCTCCACATTTGAACTCCGTAGATCGATTTTATGTTTACCCTGAATGGCGCTGGGACCCTACGTACCCGTATTGTCTTAACAGATACTGACGGTCTGGTGGTAATGAGATCAAAGAAATTACTTACGCCTTACTTAAAAATTACTTGTTTAAAAAAACGCAGAAGAACAGTGTCAAAATAAATACTAACATTTTTACTATGCAATGCTAGTAATTATTTTATTGCCTTCAAAAACATTTCTCGCTGACTGAAAACGGAATGTTATACAGTTATTATTTGAATTACCCTTTTAGTAGATACACTTGTTTATTGCAGAATACAATGCTAATAAGTCAGAATAATAAGTTAAAGCAAAGCATCTGATAGTGCTGCCAGTATCAGTAGCTATAATCTATGTAAAACCAGATGTTCTAAGAAACTGGACAAATTTCATACGCGTTCGGCGGTGTTGTCTAACGTTAGTCCCATTTATTTTCAAGCATCTCGCTCACATATTAAACAATAGACAATAAGTGATTTTGATGTATGAGACAAAAGTATGAAACACTTCTAGCTATGTTCAGCCGCTAATGGAATTACTTTTGGATCATTCTAGTTCTTTTCAATCAATACCGGCACTCTATGCATACACTAAAAATTCGTAGATTTTTTAACGAGCCAGAGACATGCACGTCGTACGGTCCATTTGACCCCAGCTGTCTCTCATGCCCAACAGCCCCATTCAACGTTCTTTAGTGAGGGGAGCTTTTCTATCTGCAAAGCTTTCCTTTTGACTAAACTAAAACAATGTCCAGCCATTAAGTTCATCGCTAGTGCTTTGGCGTGTGCAAAAGTGAATTCGTGAGAACGAAGCGTAAAGCAAGCGGTCAACGACCGACGCCACGAGTGTACCAGTCACGGCGAAAGACAATTATGACATACAGTATATGTCGCTATTTTCACTATCATGATCGTGATTAGTCGCTGGTATTATTACATAACTGTACAGCCAAGCAGCAGTAAAAATAAATAGAACAACGGAGAGAACTAGCCTTTAAGTTCTCATCCGACAGTATTGAACAAAATTATTTTTTGTTTAGTTTGGAACCAACCCTTAACCTGCCCCCCCCAGGTCCTTCATTGTCCATCTCTGACCATTTCTGTTCCCACTATTCCGAGTTATATGTAGTTTTATCTACTATCTCTGTATAGTTCATGTAAGTTTTGCACATTGATTTTTGGGTGTAGCTTAACAATTTGTGACACAATGGCATACATAGGTTGAATATGAACTTTGACCACACATATTGTGCGAAATATAATGGTGTAAATATGGAAAAGTGCAGTGGCGTGACGTTTGCGTGGGCAGTGAACGTGGTCAACGACGCCTATCACGCCATTCTAGTGCTAGACTTTCTAGATCATTTTGATCTTGCTGCACTGTTATTGGTTTGCTCGGCGCAGAGTTGTCAATAGATCGCAATTCTCAAATTGTCTTAGATCGTATGATAAATGCGATAATAAAGCTGGAGTCATTGCTTTATTAAAGCAAAAGAGGAGGAGGAGGAGGAGGAGGAGGAATCATTTAAAATTTTTCAGAACGAGATTCGAGCAACGCGTGAAACAGTCCGCCAAAAGAGGAATGAAACTAGCGACCGACTACCGCCATGTCAATGCTGTCGTAAAGACAGCAGCGGAACCGCCCATCTCGAACCATTGTCTTTCAGTAGGTAGGTGTGATACATAATTGAGGGCAAACGAAATAGGACACGTAATAGAAACCGGCGACGCATATTCTCAAACCCTTGTCTGATCCACGGAAGGTCTTGCTTTTCTGAAAAATAAAGGACTGATAAGGCGATTGGTCAATTGACGAACAGGCCGTTTTTACGTGCCTCTAACGTTAGTATGAGTATCTATTCGCATATGAGGATAAAGTACGGAAAAAAAATTATGGACGACGAGAAATCGAAAGTTTTATTTATTTTATATTCGTTGTTCATTGCCATTTGACGACTGACTATAGCGATTGGACGATACTTGCGGCTATTCAATTTTGTCGCATTACCTTAATCCCAAAGAATCTATACTTCCGAACATTAAATGGATAATCAGCTTTACGGTTGCCAAATACCGTAACATAATATGACTCCCATAATATTCCAGCACATAAAGCTACCCTTTAAAAAATGCTTTGGTAAATCGAGCCCCGAATTGTTAGCTTTTCGTAGGCTTGATACAGCTAAAGCTATGTTTGGTGATGATTAGTTTGAAGCACACATAATGTTGCAAATTACTATGGAGGACCTAACAGGTAACGCCAATGAAAAGCTTGCCTTGTACGTTAAGTTCGCCACACTTCCCGACTACTGCGGTTGTTGTTCTTCTGAGGGTCACCACTAACCTTACGAGCAGGTTATGCTAATTCGGTATAATTGCATGCAGTATTTTGAGAATTTAGACAAAAATTGGACTAAATAAGTCCCTAAAAAAAACCCACTTGCGAAATAATTCCAACGGTCAGCTAATGGCTGCGTTAAAATTATATGAACATAACAGATGGGCCATTATCAAACTTAGTGGGTCGTGAGCACTTACACAAGAATTTACCCAATAGCTCATAAAGGTAAATTAATTTGAAGGTAATACGCGTCGATAAGTATTTGCAACAGGTGGCTCGACAAACAGTGAAGTACTCTGAGAAATATATATCTGCGTTGAAACATAATTATGCAACTTCTGTTTGCTTCAACGTGTATTTTCATTAAACAAACGTCACAGAAAACTTCAACTTTAATTTATCCCAGACTCAGAATGCGATACAAGTTACGCGATTAGTAATTGTGCTTAGGCTAATTACATCAACGTGTTTCAAGAATAAACAACAGGGATTTAATGTAGCACTTCGTGCTGCTTCTAACACTTGAGAAAATGGATTCACTTAGTTAATGTTAGTTTATTATACTTGTTTTCACTTTTTTTTAAATTTTATTTTTGTTCTATTTTGTTAGAAAGCACTCACATCCATGCATAAACGCCCACGATTCAAAGAACGGAGAAACGCTAACTTATCACTAAGCAGAAGGGCGGTCTATTTCGGCCTGACAAATGATTGGTCATTCATTTCAAAGGCGGCATAGTTCGCCTTCATTGTCCTATTTTTATTTTCGAACAATTATTATTACAGTAATATTACCATAATCATTACATCCATCCTAATAATGAATCTCATGTCGAAATTGTTGATTGAAACTACATAATGCCATCATCTCTCAATAAGACGCGATCTAGCAGCGAGATTATGAAGCTAACTTCATTGTGTATTTTATTTTTTACTTTACCTGTTACTATGCAACAATGATGTAAGGTAGTATTTACTCATATGAAATAGTCCCACCGCATCGTAATATTCGATTTATACCGTAATCATTCGTAGCTAGGCCTATTCTTATTTAACCGATTTTGCTAATATGACTTTTTTGAAGTGGAGGTTGGAGTACGCGATTTATTACCGACAGATTCGCCATTAAGTACGACCCCGTTCTAATACACTACGCCACATCCGACCAAGGACACTCGATGTTTCTAATAGGACCGCTCGTGTCGTCCATTCGCTGACTGAAGCAAACACAATTTATCTATGAATTATAAAAAAGACAAAGCTTTTACAAGGCCCTTTCATAATAAGTGCATACACAGTCTACCTTTTTTTAACAGTCTCAGCGTTTTTTCTTTCTTTAAATATAGGCAGAATAGCCTCGTGGCTGTGGGTGACTTCTAGATAGCAGTATAAGAAGAATTGTGCTAAATTTTACTTTTTCTATATTTTTAATAATCCAATTCGTGACAACAATGGCTTCGATCTATGTGTATATATATATATATATATATATATATATATATATATATATAGATAGATAGATTGGCAAATACGTTAAGCAAACACCCGTTGAGATCAGCTAGACAACGTAAACTCTTCAGCGTTCTTTTGAGACTCCTCGCTGCGTGTCTGATCGGCACACGCTTGAATGACTATCACGTAAAAATCAATAAATATAGCATGTGTTTAAATTAGAATAGTGGACTTAGCAAACTTTTGCACTTCTTGCATCATTTGCGCTGGTTATGAGTTGCAAAAGATGAACAAATGCGGTTTACCACGAAAGCTCACGAAGCCGCTTGAAAAACAAGATGATCTAGATATGCTAGATAGACGAGACAGGCATCAGACACTATTCGTTGCTTCTCTCGAGCCATCCTATTAACCCGCTATGGCAACCGATGCGACGCAAATATCAATCGCAGCTGAATACTGCACCAGCAGCCATCTTCGCCATTAGCTTCTTTCTCACCTTTTCATTTCGTCCACACAGAGGCCCGGTTCGATCAGTCAGTGAGGGCGTATAGCCAGCCCGTTGTTCTGCTGCTGGTGCTGGGAGATAGAAAACCTAAGGATGCGCATCTTCTGCCCGATATGACTGCGATTCGCCACTACTATCGGCTTCTCGAGAAAAATAAGCTCGTTGTCCATTTCCGATCCAGTAGAAGCAACCGTTGCTTCTCCTTCTGTTGACACCGCTATAATAGCGACAATATCCACTGTGGTCGTAGTCACGCAAGTGGCTCCTGCTAGGTAATATCATTCGGTCGTTCAGCTGTATGGGAAATTGCGATATAAATAGGTAGCGGTAGCCAGGTGACACAACTTCGGTTGCTGAATCTGCGATTTCAAGATTCTACGATTCTTGCAAATCGTATCTTGCCGAGCCTGTATACCCGACTGGTAGTAATAATACCTGATAGGCCTGGCTGTCCCGTCAGCCCGCGCTATTGGCGCCCAACGTCCTCATAAAGACGAATCATATCCGATCAGCAGATTACTCGTACAAACTTGCCGAATCGCGTGCCACGCCATGCCATGCTATACTAATATAATGTCATAGGTAATAATAACAATAGCGCCCTTCGTCTCCGCCGTAGATGAGTGAACATTTGCTTTGCGCCAACCTTTTTTAATAGACCCTCGAAGCAATTAACGAGTTTCAGACGACCATCGATGAGGAAAAATGAAAATCAGAAAACGATTTAGTAAAAAACCTAAACAAAGCATTTAGATTCTGTTTGACTGTTGGTAAACTTCTATATTTAGTGCTTTTCCTTTCAAACAATATCAAGTAATTACCAAATATATTCTTATAAGTATTATCATTCTCTGGTTTGTCATTCATTGCATTCAATTGTATATAGCCTTCAAGAGTAACATGTAGAGGAATGTAGCGCAAAAAATAATACGTAACATGCACCTAATAACGTACACCGCTACGCTTCTTATGTGAATCGGCACATAGTGGCCATTCCAGGATAATAGCACTAAAGATGAAGTTATTTAAAAGTCCAACATTTACAGCGTTAAAATAAATACAAAAAAATAAACAGAAGGCGTTCAATAAAGCACAGCTTTTTATTTACGATGACACAGAATTATACGGGTGCGCCTTCATCGTAGTGTAAGTGAAATGTCTAAGGCTCTATGTAAAAAGTCATTAGCCTTGACGCTATAACTATACGTTAGAACGTTACGTAACACACAGGCCTAATTAACTCCTAAAAATAAAAACAATCCCCTTTTTGGACAGGACGACAGGATAGTATACTTCCTATTTCTATCACTATTAAGCGGCAGAACAACAAACATATTATAAAGCAATGCTTTGCTCACTTCTTGTTTTGAATAACATCGACTTAAAGCTTCCTTGATTTTGCATAGGATTCACCCGATGGTTTTCCCCTCGACTTGTCCACGGATTGTCGCGTAACACAAGTTTTTCCATATCATTGTTGTTATCATTATTATTATTCTTATCATTGTGAGCCGATAAAGATGATAGCGCTACTAATATATATATATATATATAGATAAGGAGAGGGGAACACCAGTTGGCTACGATTATTACTACGCTTACTACGCCTTTTACATCCTTGAATCATAAATTTAAAAATTGTCAAATTATTTAGATTTACAATAACTGGCCCACAATTTCCGTTTTCAATGTTTGTTTCGAGACTAGAAAATTTTCTTTGTTTTCTATTGTAGTAGAGAATCTCTGTAGTCTTCAGCGATGATCGATTTGTCAGTAAACGGAAACTTCACCAAAAGGCAGATCTGTATCTAAAAAAATGCCGACAATAACGTCATCAGCCATTGATGAGGTCGGATGTTAAACTTCATACAAGTTCACCATTGGATTCGGGAGGCAAGTGACCTTTTATCAGTTTTGGCCAAAACGGCCTGACAAAAGCGTGTTTATATCTAAATGAGCCTATTTGAAAACAATAGGGATACTATTATATAACTTGTTGAGCATTCTTTCCGAGATAACTTACAGTATAAATCCCAGTCAAGTATATACTCGAAAGAATCTAACATGATAGACTTTCTACCAGAGCCTACTTATCCTATTGTTCATTGCTTTTTCCACAAAGGGAAGCAAAAGATCCTTATTATATATACTTTCATATTAATGAGTGCTGTGTGTTGAATGACTCTGCGAACAATAAGCCTATATAAAGTAGATAATTGTTTCTAATGAACTTCCCGTTACGCGATAGAATGTACGTTTATAAAATGATCTTATTATGATAACTTGAATAAGGTCTATACATGTTTTCGTCCATAACAGTCTACAATATCGGTAAATAGTTGGACGGTTCTAAGCTTATAACGGTCTGTGTGTTTGATTGCACAACGTGAGCCATTAATAAACAAAGTATCCCCTTTGTGCAAATATCCTCTGGGACTAACTTTCACTTATTATTATTATTACTGTTAGGCTGTTACGAACGGATCCGGCGAACTTTGACATTGAATAACTTTTGAATTACGTGCCTTTAGCAGCTGAATCTAGGCTGGCAAGTTCTCTATTCTTTAGGAACCAATGAGTGGACATTAGCTGAATTCAGTCCGAAATGAATTTAGGATCGAGAATTAATGCTCGGTGGTCAAGTTTTTGTTCTTCAAAGGCCGCAGCGCTGCACAAATCCGTTGAAAATGTAAACACATTAGGCAGGATGGCTTTAAGTTGAAGCACAGTACATGGGTAATACAAACGTTCTAAAAAAAAGAGTTTGTAATGTCGGAGGTGGCCAGATGAATGAGAACGCATTTCGGCAACTGAAGAAGCTTGTCTGAGGAAAGCAGAGCTTCGAGTCCAAGGCCTTTGTCGATCAATACTAGCGTTTTACACGCAGTGTATCAAAGAGCTACAATTCAAAGACTCTATAGATTCCTTATAAGTTGACCCCAGGTCAATTGGATATTTTTTGTAGTATATTCGTGCACAATTTGCAAAACTTTAGAGAACAAAAAGCACGCTTGGGGCATACGACCGCCATAGACGGGGCATAGTTCAATCTCAACTGTTAGCTGAAGAAGGACCGGGCGAGAGAATGGCATCGTCTTGAATAAAAAAATCAAATTTCTTGCCAGTGACGAGTAAACGCGGACGTGATGGCAGTACTTGCGATGGACATTAAGGGCAACTGCTACTATAAGGTACTCGCCGAAGTTAAAACAATGAATGCAGCTCGTTATCTCGAGTTTCTCAGGAAATTCACGGACCGTTGACTCGGCAATCAAAAGCACGCAGTCTGATTATTTGATGATAATATCAGATTCCATCACCATGCCTCAATTACTTCCTGGATTGAACAAAGAAATATCTAACATTGGCTTCAACCCACTTATTTCACCGATATTGGTCCGTATGACTGTAAGCAAAAAGGGCAACGGGTGGACAAGTATATCGAATTATTGATTCACCTCGAGAAACCATAAATAAGCTACATATGTGAATGCGAATAGTAGATATATATCTGCACGAAAGTAGACGTTTAGGATATAAAGGAGAGTATTTTTAAGTATATTATAAGTAAATCGCTGTCCTAGTTCAAAAATTGATCAGCTTCAAAGTCCGCCTCACACGAATAATAGTAATTATAATAATAACTTATTATTATTACGTGCCCCCTCTCTCCCTATTTTTAACATGTTACGTGTCACAGAATTACTATCTAATTGCAGTTCCTCTTTATTGGTATGTTATCATGTTGCCCATTTAACGTAACTACATGCCAGGATGCTTTGAAGTATCCGTTTGATAGGCTTCATGCGCACAATTGTTTTATTTTGCAATGCATTTTGAAGGTATTGAGTTGTTAAAAGCAAGAGCACTTCCGAAATTTCTTTTTATACGCTGCAATTAAGATAGTGACGATGGTCGAAGGATGCGCGTGACATGATCCGGGTTACCACTATAATGTGAACAGCAAATGAAAGTTCCTGTCTGATGTGTGGAGGCCATTGCTGTTAGCTTTGCTACTTTCTAGCAGTTAATAACGTTTTCCCTTCCGTTGTTATTTGCTACGAGTACTATGATAACAGTTTTTGTCACCTAGTAGACCGGTTTGTTCTTTTGTCCTTTTGTCTATACCTGCTACAGATGGTCGTCTGTATCGCGCATTTGTTGCAGCTGTTCGTTATTTGTGCGATCTTTTTGTCAATGCCATGGGAAGGAGTCTGCAACATCTTCGCCGCTAATATGTACCTGTTGCAGCATCACATGGCCTGTTCTGCACATGTGTGAATAAACACCATAATAAAATAGTACAACGCCTGCTAGATTAGCCGACCGCAGCTAGCTGCAAGAAGGACCTCTGATACTATACGGCGTCTAGTTTTGTCCAGTAAAAGCAGTGACTGTGTGGTATCAAAAAGAGAAGGGCAACGCTTCAGGTATTCAATTAAACAGCCAAAAAAGAGTGCCGTTGGCGGTCAAGCGTTCGATAGATAAGTCGATCGACGAGTGTCGGCAACATTCAAAAGCCCATCTCTCACAAGCTGTAGTCTAGCCATTTCAGTTCGATGGCGTACATTCCCTGACCATAGATGGCTGTTCCTTTCGCCATCGGTTACTACCGCGCCTCCAAATCGGAAGCCCAGAACGTACTGGATGACACAACCGCTAGGGAGGACAAACGGCCATTAAAGGCTTCGACGGAGGTGGCTGACGAGATTAACATAAAACTGACCCAAACTAGCAGAACAAAAATTTCTACATTCGTGTGGTCTGAAAAAAGCTAACTGTGGTCGAAAATTGAGATAGGTGTTAGGGATACAAATGACATTCACTTAAGCATTTATATTAGATATCTTTAGCCGTTCAAACTTGATGAAAGCATGCGGCACCCACTTAGAAAAGGCACATCTACGATCAAACGGATTCACCATCAAGATCAAGCTGGAATCTTGACAAGCCAATACACGCATGACAGAAACGGTTCAATTATATGTTATAGTTAGAGATATTTATCCTTATGGCCCATGATGGGGAGAGTCGTCTAAGGAATGTGTTCTACATCCGTACTCGGTTCTCCATATTGTTAAACCTATTGTATTCGCTTACGTATTTACGAGAATTTGAAGGTCTTATACTGCTCAAATTAGCTGAACACTTATTAGGTAGGACGACCTAACCACGGGGGCAACAGTTAAGCCAATACTGAGCCATGGAAAGATACTTCTAGTGATCCGACTTTTACAACTAGTTGTACAATTAAGGTTTCTGTAACCTGACGAAAACACGCGATAACCAATAAAGCGAACGCCAAAAATAAGCTTTCTTGTAATTGCTAGTCAGTAAGAGAAACTACGTTCCTTGCCATGGGCATCTGCAAGAACTTCTAGGCGATTATATATCATACAAGCTTGATTGTTATTACTTTTAACATCATTATAAAAAGCTGTAGTAGCCGTGATAAAGTATGCTATTATAAAACTTTACCGTTTGGAGAGTGAAACATTTGTAACTTTATTTTATCAAAAATTCTTTACTTTTTTTCTTAAGTGCACGTATATGCAGATAGATAAGACGAATAGCACTTCATCAAAATCGACCTATAGGAGTAAAGTAGTATCTGCATACGGAACCGAAAAAACTCATTTCTGTTGCTAACATCTAATCAGCTTACTCAGATTAACTTAAAATCTGATAACATTTGGGCGTATAGCACGGATGCATCCTTCATAACGGATTAATTTCCGTAATCAGCGGCCTGGACTTCCGTACAAAGACGGACGACCGGCTTAGTTCAACTGAGCAAGTGCGCTCTCTGCCGTGGAAGGACGCGTATTTTAAATCCAGCTAATGTTATGCAGACCGCTATGTCTCGACTGAAATCAACTTTGTATGTAAGCACCTTTACATTTACATATGTGCTAGGAGTTGAAACTGCTACAAAAGATTGTTGTGGCCATCGTTTCTTTAGAAACATTCCCTACCGGTACCTTAGAATATTGATTTAGAGAGAGATCAGCAATTGACCGTACTATCTCTGCAATAAGAGAAATACAACGAATAAATCTACCGCTATCTATGTCAACACGTTTCAATGTGTTGAATTCAATACGTCTATATGTGCAACAATACACAGTCCCCATTTCGACCCAATAAATAGATCGTTTGTCAAAGTATAATGCTTATAAAAATCAACACATATAATAAGAATTGATATCTCGCAAAAAATCAAGTGAATTATAATTGCCTATAGCGTAGCAAGGCTCAAGAAGGCAAATGGCCGGTCTCTACTACTCTGACGCGCAGACAGGCCGCTACAAAAAACAAAATCACTAAATGCGATCACTTAGTAAACGTTGCAATCCCAATGACCAGACTGATTTTATCTCAAAGTCAGTGCAGAGAAAGCATCCGACACTTAATTCCAGCATTATTTCCACCACAAAACTGAATCATTCCATTCGTTGATTCCTTAATTTTTAGGTACGTTATTGTTGGCGTGTACATAACTATGATAGTGGCCCTAGGTGGCACCGAATCGGTCGAAAAAGTCATATTGTTAATGTTATTTATCCATAAGGTGACCGGCCACAACAACCACCAGCGCTCCAAACGCCCCGTCTAGACGTAACAATCTATATCATTTAAAAATAGATTCGGATTATATCATACCCTACTCTACTATATACTACAATAACAAGAATTGTTACTATATCGGCCATTGTTATTACAATCGTTGATTTTTATGTTAGCGACCGAAAACAAGTTGCTAATGGGTTATTCATCACGAATCACTCATTGTGAGTCCACACTGAATGGTTCGTTAAGTGAAACTGGTAAACACTACTCGGCAATAACGAACGGAATAGGACTACAATATAAGTTCGGTTATTGATACTGTTATAGATAAACCATTAGCATTCGACATGGATTCCTTTTTAACTTTGGATCATCGTCACTCAATTGTATATTCGGACGGAAGAGGTCACGTCGTCAGGTGAGCGTCTTCGAAAGTTTCCCGCCCTGAAATCCTTCGCTACTTACCTTTCAACGCGCAACAATAGGAGGAAATTAGATAAAAAGTTCGATAAGCTCGTACTGACCTGGCCGTGCAAATGGACAATCATAGGCATAAATTTGGCCCCATCCGATCCGACGAACGTAATTTTCATATGAAATTGCTGCCGCTGCAAGTGCCTTCCTTCTACAGATTTCACCACCCTATTCCTTGGTACGTTCATTAGCGGCGTCAGGCAGGTTATATTGTTTGAAGCAGGCATAAGCAATCGCTCATACGATGAGTTCATAGATTCCACCAAATGTATCACGCCAGTTAGGCTCTTTGGAGGGTAATAGATGAGATAAGAACGCACATTGGAAATCCAATGAATTCTCGTCCTAAAGTATCTAAAGCTCCCCGATACGATAGCCGACGAGCACAGACACTTAGTACCAGTTCGGTCCGTTAGTGGCATACACAATATTTATGCTCCATAGTCAGTGTGCTTGTATGTGGACTCCGCCACAAACGAAATTACTAATGTTAATTGGTAATCGTTACGGTAGGAAAAAAACAACGACCATTAGTTGCTTACCAAAACCGAAGATTGCCTTCGTCCAGATCTAGTAATACCATAATCGGTCGGGCGCGCATTTTTAAGACATACAATTCACGCGGATACACGATGATATCGCATTCCTTTCGTGACCACTGTGAACGTCAGCAGCATCCTTCAGCCCGATCTGATAATTGTTATCAGCAGTAGCAACGGTGATAATAAAAGCGCTAACGTGCATCGCTCCAGCTTTTCGGTTTCTTCTTCAATCGGTGGGTTCAGGGTCGTTTTTACGTTGTAGCTATCGACAATTAGGCGACAATCAATTCTGAACCGAGACGATGACTTGTTTCTAGACTCGCTCACGTCACCCCCATCATTCAGTCAGCACGAGATCCGAATTGTTGTCCCTAGATGACGGCCATCGACAGGCTGGACAAATTGACGCGTTTGATCACAGTTTGACGACCAAAATTTAGGCAAGAGCAAGCGAACGGGAGCGCGAAGGCAGTATCGAATCGCTATTCATATTTGAATTGGTATTGCTTGCTTTTACGAAGTGGTCATACGAAGAAACCACGATAGGTCGATATATAGTTGTGTGCTACAGATACCGAGTTGAAGCTGATGTAGTCACGGTATACAAGATTCAGCCTTCATTAAACCCTTGGCAATCTGACGCTGGCTATAGATTATGACTATAAATCCCTCACGCTTAGGCTGTTACTACTTGGACTTCGTGTCTATTGCTAGGGCAGTTTGAGCTGAGATTGTTGTGCGTGTACGACTGTAAGCGCTCATTGGTCGAGTCTCGCCTTTATCCCAACAAAGAAAAAGGCGAAATTCGGGACTGCTTTAAACAAATTCCGAATTGTTGCCGACATCAGCTTCGTAAGTGTGGGGGTCAAATACACTGGCTGAGCTCTGTGCCACGTTATTGGTTTACTGACCGATAAATTGCACTGTCTAAGCTGGGTTTGGGCCCCGAATGGTTCCCATAGAACGGACTGCACCGGGGAGCAATAGAGCTGACGCTGATGACGTCGTTATCCTACTGGCTGTTGACGTGCACTGCCTGCTGGGAAGGCCAAATCCGATCAGCTGATCAGAATAATGACAAGGAAAAATAATAGCGACCCGTAAAAAATGATGCCAGAAGTAGTTACACAGCAAATATTATTGCAGAACTGGTGAAAAGCTGTCTGCAAATATACCAACCCTAATTCTCAAGTCCGATGGGAATTTTTTATTCGACCAGAAGTGGGTCAGGTGTTTAAAATTAAGTCTCAGTTCTTAGATATATATTTTGGGCTTCATACGTACATTTATGTATTAAAGGAACCAGTTCAGTATGTTGCAGAACGCAGGATGAAATTTTGCGTAACACATTCCATAATTCCCTGTTAAAGTAATATGAACGACTAAAGTTGAAGTTTGAGGCATAACAGAATAAAACGGTAATAATGTAAAATAATGCCTTATGCCCAAAAATGTGACTACTATGCAATTTTTAAACGCAGTTGCAAATTTTTAAAAATTTGCTACTGATTACTAGCATGAGAATCATGCATACCTACTAATTTTACTCGAGAATAATCATTTAAAATTCTTGGTTGAGGCATGTCTAATAGCATGTCTTATATGGGTCGTTTTAACTTAGCAGCGTGTAGCTTTCAAACTTCAATGTAGGATTATACTCATTTCGAAGTTGCCTACCTTATATATTAAATTTATTATCAACAGATAGCTTGTGTTGTTTTGCTTTTTAGCAAATTGTTGACGCAGCTTCATTTTTGCTATTGTCTAACTGGGAAGAATTCGAGTTGCTTTGGGCGTCTAACATGACGAGGCTCTATCGTCGTTACTCCATTCAGAATAAGGCTTCTCTCGATGCAGGTTATACAAGATTCTTAGTACGCACGAGGTACAGAATCAACCGAATGTTCCTCTGTTCTACAAAGATCCAAATCAAAATTAGGTTGATTTGATTTTTTGGAAAATCACCCCATGCGTCTCAATGCAAAAAAATGTCTAATTTCTATGCAAAAAAATTTCTAATATTATACACTTTACTTATTAACATTAGGAGCAAACGCTAGTCAGATTCGCCGACTGCCTATTGTCTCGGTTGATGAGGTTCAGTGGTTAATAAAATTTTGCGTAAAACATCCTAGCTACGCATGAATCCCAAATAATGGTAACTTCTGACTATAGTTAGAAGATGCGTTACTTTCAATAATTTTTTTCCTTCATAAACTGCCATCGGTTTTTCCTTGTCGCTGAAAACAGCGTTCCTTGCAGCGTAAAAGGCCTGCTCTGATATATGCACCTAGAGACCATGACTCTATGATGGAATCGCCTGAAGCTTCCTCGAGCTTGCGATGACATTCGCCTATTAACCTTGATTAGAACAATTACGCTCACCCCCCAAACATTGCCTAAAGTTACAAATGCAAGGCAAATAGATCGTAAGCTATACACAAACGGACTTCTTCTGCAAATATCAAACACCTACCAACATGAATACGGGTATTGGGTTCTCTATTTTTGCCCCTGATGTAAATGTCCAACCAAGAAGAACACTATGCGAGCAAATTTAAAGGGAACAACGTAACAGCAACATCAAATAGCTCGCTTGTAGCTGGGAAGTCCTAGGAAAAGGGCGTGTTTTAAAAAACAGATTTGAGCATCTTTACGGATTTAAAAAATATTGGCAAGGGGGCTGTAATACTAGAAAATGATGTGTGCAGTGATATCTAGTAGCAGAAGTATTAATTAACAGATTAACTTCGTCAATCAGCATTTGAGGTAAAATATTTGTAGAAGGGTTTGTGTTAAGGAAATGTTTGCTCGAGTAAACTTTGGACATGATTGGGCCGGGGGCACTTGCGAATGTTAGAGACCAACCAGCCAATCGGAAGGGCGGATCAATACCGCTGAACTTCGATTATTTACCACGCAAAACAAGCTACCTCAAACTATAGCTTACTAATTCAATTTCGTTATGCTTTTGATATTCGATTCGTTCTTAAAAACCTCCTTTACAAATACTTCGTAGAAATTCCGTATCGCCTGTTGTTTTTTTACGCTTTTCTTCAGTTTTTTTTGTTCTGTTCGCCCAGTTTATGTATTATTTAGATGTTATAATGGATCTATTACTGCGTTACGGGAGAAAATAAGACTAACAGCTACAATATTGATCGGTTTGATAATCACAGAGACAGTCACGCGTGCATACGCGATTTGGTCGATAGACATCCAATCCATCCATATAAAGGCATATATGCTGCGATGCGATTGTGTAACAACAAAAGTATGAAGGAAGACCAAACATTGGAGATTTGCTTCGTTAGCGGAGAAATTGAATTCTTGTGACGATAATTATTATCAAATAATATAATCAAGATACGCAAAACAACATACCAGCTTTAAAAACATATGCACAACTTCAATAAATATGAGTCACATTTTTGCCCAGCTGAAACAGCTTATCTTTCAAACATTTCTCAGTTTTTCCATAGTTCTAGTCTATTACCGCTAGCATCTTCATACATAGCTACCTTCTCATCAGCAAAAGCCATTGGAATAGACTCTGGGAGTATCTAAATACAGAGGGTTGTAAGCCCAAAGGAAAAAGAACATTAGTTCATTTAGGAACCTCGGGAACTACACGTCTAATTCTGCAATATTGTCCCAAAGAGTTTTCGAGCCGATGTATTAAAGCTCATCTTTAACTGAACTTTGAGTTTTAGATGAAGCCCAAGTTTGTTTCAAGTCAAAATGATGCGATTACCAATCGTCATTTCACTATAATATAAACTTACTTACAATCTTCATTCTATAGACTACAATGCTATAGCACAGGAGTCAATAACATTGATCAAGATGCTTGTACTGTAAATGAAGCTGGTCATACGATTCTTGATGCAACATAAAGCAAGCCGCAAAAAACATTGACGGTAGTAACATTCAGTTAGATAGGATTAGATTATGAAGAAAAATACGCACGTCACACAACGTCAAACATGGAAACTCTTTTGTGTATGCCAGTCTTTAAAGCTTCATTTCTACACAACGTTATGAAAAATCTAGAGCGAAAAATAATTTTAAAGTACCTTAGAGTTTAAATACTACAGCACTCACCTAAATCATAGCCTTACGAACTTTAATTATAGTAATTAAACATACGGATAAAGGGCCATAAATCTTTCCTAGCTATTTTAGCATTGGCTTGAGAAGAAATGCTCTTGTCATTGCATTTATTATTATGATTATTATTAGCAGTTTTTAAAACGTACAAGATACAAGGAAACTTTTATGAATATGAATGCTATCGAGTAATACTACTGCACCGTTTACAATATTACGGAAAAAAAATTATGGCATCTTCGTGCACCGACGACAAATGTTTTAGTCTAGCCGTGTAGCAAGCAGCTTTTGAGTCTTCGTCCAGTCCTATTTATCAGATTGTTCTCAACTCGCTGTAGCATCCTGGTAGCCCTCCCGACCCCCCAATACAATACATCCAACTACGAAAAATTCACTTGCTAATAAACAGAACAGTAGCATAGGCTGTCTGAACTTCCAATTATCTCTCCTGCGTTCATGTGGCCCCCCATACATGGGTCATACACACACCCGTAAGACGTATGATTTATGTAGGTATGTATGCGATTCCATATATTTGTGTCAGTTGAATTGGCTTTTAATCGTAATAAAGGCGGAGGTGTTTATGGCTAAAAAAGTCTCCATTTATGATGGCTTAAGCTATGATTTTCACATTCCAGTGAAACTTTTATCCTAGCACCGCGGTGGCACCATCTTTTCTGTTGCTATTGTTTGGGGGGCGACTGCGAAATACGTTCATATGATGAAACGCCTGCTCTACTCTTACAATGATCATCATTAATGATGACATCAATGGCGTTATCACGTTACGGCCGCGGAGTCGATTAGCACCGAACTGAGCTTTGCCTGCCGTTATCATGACGTAGTACTTGGGGTGACTCGCAGCGAACACATGTTGTTGTATATTATATATACAAATGGATTTAATACATTACCTATTAAAGTGTGTCAAAGAAGAAGGTCAATGCTCTGACTGTGAAAGCTATAGCGCGTTGAACGCTTAGTGTGCTCTTAACAGCAATATTACCTAGCAAAACTCCATAGATTATAGCATCTTTTTGCACGTTGCTGAAGCCTCCCGGCGCTCACGCCTTCGTTAAGCCGTATTGCCTACGGGGCGGCTAGGAGTGTTTCTAGAAGTCGGAAGGTAACAGTATTCACACCGATCGAACGCCAGACAATTCGAATTGCTCAGATTTTTTGTAGAATTGTGTTTCATAGTTGCGCTCTTGCGACATGTCGAATAAGTACAGCAGTTTTCTCACACCGTAACTTATAATTGATCAATTTTGAGAAATCCTTATCTGCTTTATCGTTGCTACGGAACGATCTACTAGAGAAGATCATTATGATTCCCCTGAATCAGAGCAGGGTTGCTATTACGAAAAGAGACCCTCGTCACAACTTAGCATGCCGGTTACTGTGCGTGCGTTCGTATACTAAAGTTTCTTATGCTTTTCTTCCGGTTTTATTTTCCGTAACATATTTGCTGCAGGGAACTTGTTTGTGCCACTGTTGCCATGCGCGTTGTAGAAGCTGCAATTAATCCTCTGAAACGTAAAAAGCAGAACTCGGAGACAATGTCAACCAATTTTCTCCTATTTTCGACGTTAACGAAAACACGAGCGTTAGCAAACACACTTCATCGCCTTTCGGCCTAAGTAATTTCCGCCTTAGCGATTATAGCAATCGCGCCAGTCTCTCTGCATTCTCACTCTGCGACCTTTTTCCGTCGACTTTGTCTATTTACGTACTTTCGGCTTCTAGCTACCAATACCGCCATTAGATCGCCTGCTCAACGTATCTACACGACACACTACAATGACACACGCTACCCCGCTAAGATGAGCAGAGCTAGAAGTTCTCGTCAAGAAAGTTTTCAGGGAAATCCAAACACCGCTTAGCAAAACCGTAATCACCGCAGCATACAGAGCTGGCAATACGAACTTTTTAGTACATCCGCGATTGTTTTATCTCTAGATAAGGTATCCAATATAAAAATATAAACCTCATCCGTCGAACTAAAATTTTTGGCAAATTATTCCAAGTACTTTGCTTCGGACGTAAGATAGATGGCTATGGTGTCTTATCGTGAAGTGTGACGTTTGTCCAATAAAGAAAATGGCAGTTGAGCGTTAAATATAATGTGCGGTACCAAGTACAATACGCACTCAAAAGTGATGCTGCTATCCCACAGGCGGCCGAAAGGTGATTTTCTTTACAGGGACTTTTTCAGAGTAGGACAAAACTTCTACTGCTCCATGCCTATGCCGTAAGCAAACAAGTCAATAGCAGTTACCGTTAAATAGTTCTATAGATAGCTCACACTAATGTCTATATTGGCTAGCATTATGGAACAATATGCAGAATGAAAGGATGCAGAGCTCGGCGAACTTAATACATTATGCGTACAAATCGCTCCCTAGAACTGTACAGTTCTACATGTTGTAGAACTGTACAAAAAAAGATGTCCGCATTCGCAAGATTAAACGTGAGCTTTTTATATTCGTAAACACCTTCCGGAGATCGGCATAGGCTTTGCAAAAAGATACCTATTCTTCCATGATCGATATTTATCTCGACTTTTGAATGAAGAATTTAACAGCAATATAATTTCATTGTCTCAGATGTTAAAAAATGATATACATTCGAATCGGCACGAAGCTATTAACTAGTTAAATTGTCGAAATATTGAAAGGATTATAGCAGCCCGTCCTCTCACTGATTCAAATTTGAGATCCTTGATGATGCCAAACAAGCAGTGGCGTGTAACATTTTATTTCTACATTTAGCATTTATACAGCATTAGCCTTCGGCAATCCTTGCACCTCATCAATATTCTCATGAGTCTTCCAGTCATGACGCATCTACATGTACTTATCCTTTAAACGAAGCGCACTTGAAATCCGTATCCTTTCAATGATGATACTAGCTGTTAGTGAAAATTTCTTCACATCAGAATCGGCTGTTGGGACACCAACAGAAAAAATCAAATAGGCATTATTACAGGAGAAGTGAGTTCCGACGAGGAGGAACTCACGTATCCTGTAATCAATCGATTTTATTCACTCATTAGTGGAGGCGTCTCTACCATTGATACAAACCATAACGTGCGTACAATAAACAACGCCTACCTAAAACATCTACGTGGCCGGCAGACGACGCGTCGAAGAAACAGGCGGCGTTTACTCATCTTTCAGTGATACGTCCTTAGATTACTCGGCATAATTAATACCGTTTTTCAACTGCGATTACTACTGCTGCGCGAAATGCTAGATTGTCCCTATTGACATGATAGGCGCATATTCGTAGTCCTCAGATAGCTAACGTAGAGGAGGCAACTCGCATACGGAGAAAGAAGCCCGCGTTTACGAACGGTATACGATAACATGCCAGCTAATCTGTTTCACTGATTTCTTGCACCTTGCAGCTAAACTAACGTTAGTTCGATAAAAGAGGGCGTTAGACGCTTACGGTAAACGCCGGATGGAATTAGCGAACGAGTAAGCTTTCGTATGTCAGGACTTTCTTCTTATCCTTCCATCGATAGCCGAGCTATTCTAAAAAGTTCATTACCAAGCTACTAGAGGGGCACTAGTCGATAATCATTTGAATCTTGATACAGGCTCGGATGAATACAAAAAGTGGAGTGCAAAGCCAGTAACGACTGCTTTGTAGATTACCCGGTCTGATAAATATGACTGTCTTTAGGCAAATGCTACTTAGTAGACGTAGAGCTGCGCTAATCGACATAAACACAGAACATAACGACACAAAAACACAGGAACGGCAGGCAAATTGCGTGGCTTCAATCGTTTCCTTTCTGTTCTTTGGTTCCTTCACTTTTTTGAGATATCCAAGTGAATGTATCTGAGCAATCAATGAGATTTTTTTATATACCGGACAAGATAGTCGGAGATATATTTTACTACACTAGCAATTGTCCAATGAAAAATAGAAGTTTGATACATTTACGTAAGACTCTAATGTAACAACTTGACACGACAGAGTAACATATTTTTTTCAAGAGGTCAAGCTCTCATGTATTTTTCTTCATTAAATGTAAAAATGAAGAGAAAAAAGGATTCATATCTTTGTTCTGTTATACGTACGAGTTAATTTTAAATTGTAAACACGATTTAGTATCATCAGAGCTTTCTCCGTCCACGTGTAGTAGACTATAACGATTAATGAAATCGCCGGTTATCAAAACCACACAATGATTCTTCCTTTGCGTCCGGTCTGCGCCGTAATCATTTAGAGTACGGTAATGATGGAGAAGGGTTTGAATGGAACATATAGTGCATCCATTATACCATATGCTATGATAATCCTTACTGTCAGCTCAAGTTTAACTATTAGGGCCGCATGAACTTCGGTGTACAGTGATCCATACTAAGCCTTACTATAAAAGACAATACGGCAAGAAATCACTATTCAGATATTTACGTTTCATTTTTTACGGCCAAACATCTTCATCTAAGAAGTCAACTAAACTCTGACACACGAGTCACACTATCTTCCTAACGAAATAGATACTGTTCCCTTGTGGCGTGCAAGGAAAACCGTCCTCTACGCAGTTCGGCTGTATGTATGACACTTTGCCTAACTATGATGTTTTTACGATGCTAGAATGATCATGTTTTGGCCAGTTGTTGCTTTAACTCCAAGTAAAAGTCGGTACGCACTAAGGTGATAGGTTAAATCAAGTACGCTTGCTCCCTTGGTGGAGTCCTCATTACCTTCTATATCCATTACCGGTTTTTATAATCTCTTACCTTTATCTCTGTAGATCGTAATTAATAATACGAGCATTAGTGCGGTGCTGAAGTGCCATGTTGGCACCGCTACTGCTATAAAGTCTCGTATAACGTCAAACATAATTATGGACAGATGGGATGGATTACGTGCGAGATAGCGACATGATCTAATGTTGCAGTCAAACTATAGCTGCAGCCACGACAACAAATGATAAGAAGATTTAGAATATTGAAAATTTTTCAGCAGGTTATTTTCTCGAAGAGTAACGCTTGTGTCTGTATCGCGTGGTAAAACTAGGTTAGTTCTAAAGACAAAAGGAATTTTAGAACGTTATTATCGCTATATCTTAAATAGAATATTAAATATAAAGTAGGCTGTAGATTGGGTGACAATTATATAGATAGCATTAATTGATTGTCTACTTAATGCAATTGGTACAGAAAGTGAATTGAAATTCAGTCTGGGCATAGTCGCAACTGTGCCAGTCTATTGTCTGTACCGTTGACGGTATCAACCTTACAAATATTTAGGTACAAGTAGCCTGACCCAACAGTGGGTCGCCAAACGTTCATTCGAGTTGCCTTGGGATGTAGCTTATTCGATAATGCGTCAGCTGTTTATGAAGTGTCACTGAAAAAATATATAGGTATTACAAACGGCTCGTGAACTGATAACTAGGGATGCGCTTCTCAGAGTAGGCAACATTCTCTCTATATGGATCGTTCTTGCTGTTGATGTATCGAGATGAACTGTCGGTTGTTTTTACAGTGATAGATGTAGCTTCCCGGCTCGAATCGTATCGTTGCAGAGGTCAGTTAATTATTGTCTGTTTGTCAAACAACGTTCCTTTGTTTAGTCAACTGTTTAGCCAGCTGTTATTGCACCACGTACACAGAAATGCTTGACGTCGATCCGAGTAGGGCTTAGCTATTCGTGACGTTCATCAGCTCGAATCCGCAGACGGACCATGTAGCAACTATCGAGTCAGTGTGTTTGTGTGTGTGTGTATGTGTAGAAACCAGACGAATATCTAATTGGCATTCAACGGGTAACCATCAAATAGCGATCATTCGCTATTTGGTATGGTAATATGGTAGTGAACTAATGTGCCATATTGAAACTGAGCACATAGTTCAATCGTAACTTCATATAGCGGTGTTACCTCCGAACCGATGTTCAACAATAGATATTTCAAATTCAAGAATAGTTACACCGTACGAGTAAGTAATAAAGAAGCATATAATGGAGAATATTAATAGCTTCTAAACGCTTAGTTGCCTATGCAGTTGATCGTTACGAGCATTTTCGCTGAAAACATCGATCTCAGGCGTTTATAAAAACTTTGCTGTCCGACGAAGGTTTCGTAAAACCCTCGATCACTATTTCCGGAAAAGCGTCTCATCTTATTCGCTTTCAGAGATTGCCGGAAAGAAGCCGTCACATTAAATCGCAGCCGAGATCTCTCCTCGCAGCGTAAAATACTTGCTTCCTCTCGACATTTCTGCAAAATAAATCCAAGGTGGACTACTGAGTTACCGAAGCTTCGAGAACGATGGTAGCTTAGTGGGAACCGAGTATGTTTCGTTCTTCCTTTGTCATTTGTTGAGATCACAAGTCCAGATGTTCTTTTTTGAGGAGATCGATGAACGAGACTCCTATATTGCGGTGCTACCTCTTCCTTTCTTTATCGTCTGTGAGTAGAACAACTGTTAGTGAGCCAGCTGAAAACTGCGTACCCGTCTGGTTCCTATCTCGTAGTCGACCCAACAAGAATTCAAAGTTGCTACTTGGTCGAAGATCGCCTCTTAACGTGCGGCGGGGTCGTATTGTGCAGTATTTTCGCTATCATTCGGCCGTACTGTCTTTGAGCTTTCAACAAACACCCGATGACCATCTTAGATCGACCGCCTGCTTCAGATACTCAAGATGATACGATAGGTCAGTGGCACACACCAGGTGTTGTCGCTTGCAGGCATATGCTGTTCCGACCAAAATGTTAGATAGACTATTAGGTCCAGTGAGGGTGGCCATAGATCATTCATGTCGCCTATAGTGTCAGTAAATACGAGACAGAATGAATTGGAAACATCTTGCACTAGTAGTAATGTTCGCTTTGAACAAACTTTATATAACGCGTATACCCAGCTGTTTATAATTAAGTAACTTCAAAGCTCCTTTGAAGCTCTAGGGACAAAAAATACGCAGGAACTCATTAGCGGTCGTCAAAATATTTGAGATACCAACCGATTGAAATCCATTAAGCCTTTACGATACGAGCGAACCATCTATGAATATGGACGATTATGGCTTACACGAATATAGAACTGCGTGTGCACCCAAAAATTCTTATCGTTTTACGGTACTACCTGAGATCTTCCCCTCTTTTACTCTATCTAGGAACAATCGATGGCAACAAAGCTTAGTGTACTAATCGAATTATGGCACAGTTATAGTACAGATAACTAGATCATTCATTTCTCGGTAGAAGGCACACACACACCTGACATGTTTTCCTCAGAAAATGTGCATTGCCAAGACGCTCAACATTCAAGATACGCTCAAATTCGTCTGATCAGCTAACGTTATCGACGTATAGGTGGGTGGATTCAGAGAGTGAGCTGGTTAGTCATTCGCCGCCGTCGTCGTCATGGACAGCGAAGAATTTGTCCATAGTCTGTATGTCTATCGGTCCATTCATGGAACCGTCGATGTCCAGGCTGTGTTTGCTAGTGTCGGTGGATCCCGCTTCCCCCTATCCCTCATCCATTCTTTCTGTTTTGTCTCTTTTGTGAGTTAATGTCACCGGAGCTGGAATACTTTCTATGGCTTTATCACTACGACTAACGTACAGTATACGACAGTGAGTTCCGTTTAAATTCTAGTCTCTGCCGGGAGTCCAGCTGTTCAGCAACGTTGGCGCTGCCGTCACAGCGGACCGTCGTAGGCCAACGATATACAAAGCACGGAAAGCAATTTTTATAATTACGATAGTCGCGGCTGTTGCTGTTGCTGTTGCTTCTAGCTGTATGCTCTGTATGTACAAGTACTAGCCCATTTGAAAACCCACATTAAAAAAAAATCGTCTCATTAGTTTTCCCTTGTATGTGTCACTGTGCCAGTTCATTAAGTGCTCGGCCTCTCTAATGGCGGTGATGGAGAACTCTTTGCGCGTTTTGATTTGTCACTCTGTGTCAGATAGGATGCATACGACGATCGTCGTCAATGTTAGATCTATCTGAGTGGGCTTCTAGATCCGTAAACAGGCCAAGAAGTATTGCGTCGTCATACTGCGAAGCATAATCATTTCATGCTATTTATACACTGTACTACCCACAAGCGTAATAGTAATAACAATACACACTGGGTTCTTCTTGGTTCTCGCACATGGATCTCGGTCCAAACAGCATGTTAATTAAGGGGGCAAAAAATACAGCTGTGCGGGTCGCACGATCGCTAAAATAGTGCTTTCGCAGCAAGAAAAAAAAATCGATACACGGATCGTGCAGAAGCCATAAGTGGTTAAAGAAAAACTGTAGGTTTATTTACTTCTTGGCGAGGAACATGGTTTCCGAAAGTTATAAGGATGTAGCAGCCTTTAATCATTGAACACAAACTTCACATATTAATTTATCTTTTGTTGTTCGCCATGACAGGATCATCCGTTTCGTCCCAGACAAACTAAAAACATTTAAAGATACCTTAAGGCCTTTTAAGTGAGACCATCTTAAGACACACTAACGTTCATGTTTATAGCTTAGATATTGTTTATATCGAAACCTACAAGTGCAGTCACGCTTTAGACCTGAAGCTTTCACTATCGGCAATTGCAGATGATTACGTGCTAAGAACGGGTCAACTTTGTAAACAATGAAGATATCAGTTTTTCTGACTTCAAGTCAAGCACCGAAACATATCGGCAGTGATAACAGGCGCAAAACAAAACATTCGAAAATCAAAGCTAATCCACTTGCTAGTAGACAACTAGCACGAAAAAATGTATTTGGTCTTGTGGAAGTTTATTATAATAAAAAGGTGCGTTCCCTCGGCTGAACATTAGCATGCTATATCTTCTACCCTCGTTTTTCGAAAAATTCGTATAATTGTGTCATTCTACGCTAGTAGCTACTGCGGACCCGTACAACTGGAGGTGCTAACAAGCGCTCCAACAGCCATTTGTATAATTGCTTACTTATTCACATCAAAAAAAGCTTTGCCAGCCTCGTTTCGGACTCGGAATGATAGCAGACCTTTGCCCTCTTTACAGTTGTCCCTGTCGATGATCAGATGTGATAGCGTGGTGTCGATGATGAACGCTTGAGTTGGCCCACTGGTTACGGGCCAGCACATCGGCTCGATGTGCGACTAATCGCAAAGAATCCCACAGTGGTTATCAAAAAGGCTTTTCCTGCATTTGCTGTTTGTTTCTATATTATTCTCTAGCACAATTTCGACAACACATCTGGTGTAATGGAAAAGCATCCGTCGCTCCTATCTGTGAAGGCAGACGACATGAAGAGTCAGGTTGAAAAGAAGGTTGTGCATTGGAATAACGAATAACGCCGCCTTGTTCAACATAAACGGAGTAAAGCCTGGCCCAAAGTCTAAGCGGAAAACGTTTTTGTAGCAATAACCCGGGAAGTATTTCTAAACGAACATATAAAAATACCGCTCGAAGCAGCAATGGGCCAGCAAAGTGAAGACGAAGCCAGCGATGACAGCGAAGACAACGCTGAAGCATGCGTACGCCCAACTAATCGGTAGCACAGCAAGCGCCCACAAAGACAGTGCGGTAACAAGCGTCGCATTGCAATTCCAGCAGGTCTCGGTAGTTCGAATAGAACTGTACGTAGATGCATGGTAAAAAAAATTGCAGCTGCTCGGAAGCCAGAAAGCAAACATTGAAACACAACGAAAGCGACATATGTTGCAGCAACCTCGGCGATCATAAAAACTAGCAGCGTGCATGGCGCTCGAATAGAAAAAAAAGCTCAACGTATGTAACATAATTTAACGCGACTGTGATGAAAGTGTATCTTGTGGGGTAACAGAAAGTGTATCAATCTGGGTCAGCCCAGGCATTCGTTTGTTGCCCAGGCATCCATTGCCACTACGATTGGTGCGTTTCTAATTTCACATACTTTTGGATATTCAGAATTGTGTTAATTACGCTATTCTTGAAAACTTACTAGCTAATAGATCCGTATAAAAATGCTAGTGAGGATAGCGCGTTGGTGTTCAGGCATCTTTGGTTGTTCTGTAGTGGCCGTTATATTTATGAGTAAGGACATTTTGACACTCATCCATAGAGAAACGATAAATAAAATTGCCTTTAATGTGAACAAAGGGGCGTCTTTTTCACCAATAGACTTTTCCTTGTCTTCTTTATCTGTTCCATCCAGTGTCTGCGTAGTCGCTGGATGAGTGAATTACACAAACTTCAATGGTGGCCAAAAACGAATTCACGACGAGATTCGTCAGTAACAGCAGCAACAATGAGCACCCGGAAATGACCGCATGAAAAGCGTTTTTTTTTTTTATGGAGAATAAGAGTTACGAGGAATGAATAAGGAATAAAAAAGACCGAACTGACTGAACGAATTCGTTGCCCTTTTGCCTCGTTTTTTACGTCAGGAAAAAGTGGGAGGCAGAGGCGGGGGATACTGGTTGTGGTGGGGCAATTGGGGTTGTAGAACTATGAGTGGTGCCTGCGCATGAACGAGTTGGACCAAAAAGCTATTTGCATTCCATCACCCTGAAATGATGTCGGTGACCACAGACAGACAACCAATCTTGCCATATTCACATGGTCTGTCACAGCACAGGATGTAACAAGTTTCCAAATAGCCTAAACACTTAGCTTAGTTGATGTTAAGCATAGAGAAGCTAACAGTACAAAGAATTTTGTCGACTATACCAAGGCATGTCGGGTCCTGCTGAAATTGCTCCTAGAGTTAGCGGTAAAACATTGTGTTATAAATACTTCGGCATGAAACTGCGGCATTCACATCTGTCAGGATAGTATTTGTCGAACTAGAGACCGTTACTTAATGAAAGCGATGTCTTTATTTTATTTTCCCGCATTTTTTATTACTGATTTCTGAAGTAATGTGTATTTTTTTCAGTAAGGAAAATGTTCTTTACGTTGCTAAGAATTTTCGAACAGCTTCTTACCACCAAACAAATTCGGAGAGGTAATTGACTCGTTCGTTTACAATTCAATGTGTTATGTTAAACTTTAGAACAGAACCCAACGCTTTCTCTTCAAGATTGAGTGGCAAGTTATATAGCATTAACCTTCATATTCCGTTGCCTTCGCCTGTAAACAGGTACCAACGGTCCTTTACCACGAAGCTAGCAGCCGTTCATCCAGTGGTCGGTGCTTAGTTCGGCGGTTCATGCAAGCAATTTCCTTAAACGTTTCCTGCAGTGGGAAACTCTTTGATTTGTTTGGAACGGCAATGGTCGTCCTGCTAATGGCGTAGCGATTTGCGTTGTTGTTGGCAACAAATCTTGTTATTTACCGTTACAAATTTGATTTCATATCGCCTTTAACTACTGCGGAAAGGGAAACACACAGAAGTAACGGGACCAACTGGTGGCGCAATCTGATGAATCAGCGAAGTAACACGAAGTGCCCAAAACGAATGAAGTCTGGTCGCTGCTCTTGTTGATCCTATGCTGTATAATAAAATATAGATCATATAGAGCAAAGGTGCGTTTTGGCCTGGCACGCTGAAATTAAGGCGGGGTAAACGTTTGGCTGACATCGAAAATCGACCCAGCGCCTGGGACATTATCCAGCAGAAAACGTAAACAAGCTTCAATTACACCAACTCACCCTGAAATATGGTCAATACAAACAGTGAACTTGAGCTACTGACCGCACAAAATATGAGCTCGCGGTAATTTGTTTTAACAGGCCTGAAGACGAAGCGATAAAAGCAAAATCGCACGCTAGAAGCTAAGCGTACACCCCATAGAGATAGGTGCTGTTCGCAAAGATGTGTAAATGCGCAAATAGACGCCTGACCGGTTAGAAATCAGTCACTTTTGAATAAAAAGCAACGCCAACAACGTCAGTAATCATAAACCTGCTCGGCTAAATCTTAAATAATGACTTCTCCTTTTCCCCGTCGCGATTTGGCAATAGTCAAACATATCATCTAAGCATGTGAGCAGCGAGCACGAACGCCAATCTTGCCTGCCCGAAAACTATCATGAAGTAAGCAATCTAACAGAAATCAAAAATTCCTCGACTCAACTATTGATTAACAGAAAGAACTCAGATTCAAATCATCTAGGGTCACCAGTCAAACGATGCTGTTGAAGCAGAACATGCTAGAAAACACACTAAATATTTTGTAAAAATTGAATGTATAAAGATAGCCAGATGAATAAACACAAAGCGCCCTCTAAGGAAAACGAATGCTCATCAAGAAGAGCTAGTAACTTAGCTAAAGTATAATCCTGTGTACAACCGGGTACACTTTGTTGTGCTATTGGTTCATAGATTCAAATCTTTCAATAGTAGAGAACCTTTAAGGGGGGCGATTGGCTTCAGGTGGAGATCGCTTCGATGAAGACTTGAAGCAGTTGAAGTTTGAGCTAAACACGCCTGCTCTCTGCAGGTCAACATTGATTAGAGCAGTGAGAACCGTCCAAACAAACTCGTAGCTAACTATGTAGTGAAAGCGTAATTTTTTTCATTTGAGGATTACCATGAAGTTTTTGATATTAATGAGACATGGATGGAGCCAGCCCGTATCTCATACGTATCACCATATCAATCGTCCGAAATATACAAAAAATACTAATACGCGTTCAGGCTTCAGTTAGTGTAAATACCATTTTCGTTTCCAACAATCAGTTATCAAATGACGCAAGTATCTGGAATTTTTTCTACTAGTATTTTGCTTTCTATTAAATAGGAAAACCTGGTATGCCCTCTAATTATAAGTAATCGAATTGTTAGGTTTAACCGTTTCTTATAGGAAATATTCAATATTCTGCTTACGCTTGCAAAGGTTTCGTGGTCCGACCGATCTCATTCGAAGCCAGTCTGAGCGCATGAATTCAAAGACAACCGAAGTTATCTTCTTGAAGGCTCTGTCTATGCAGGCGAGGCCACTATATATAGACGATCGGAGATTGAAGAATGTTGATTCCCTTGCGAGAAGCTCTCCCTCTCAGAAGCCTCATGGATTCACCTCTGTTAGAGGCGTTCGGGACGATCTTTAAGAAACGGGTCTGCTCAAGCAAGCCTACGTGTGTATGCACCTAGCTAGACAGCCTTTCAGAAAGAAATCTACATACAACAACGTACTAGTTAATTCGACTATATTCTGTAGATAGCACCAAGAGTTCTGTACCACAGTAACGCTTGCAGAAATTAATATTCATATTTGTACCTGTGATGAAATTGAGAAAATAACAGAAAAACTGTATCAAAATTAAGTTACGGATTATATTTTTCTGAGTTGCCGATAATCAGCGAAATACATTGTATCTCAGAGGGTTCGATCTCATGACTCTGCCTTAGAACCGTGCACCTACCTATAAGCAGTTTAGCTTGGCCCTTTCATTGCTAGTTCAGCGACACATAATGATTAAAATTACCCAGAAAATTAGGCTTCTGTTGCCGCTCTCAGCGTTTGCCTGGAGCGTACACGCAGCCTCTGTAGTCATCATTTTCATGCCAGCGGTCCGGTTAGTTGTAATTGGTCGCTCCTCTACAAACAGCGGAAACTAACTTTCGTAAAGGTCCGCGAGCCAACTTGAGATTCTAGGTGAGCTGTTATAGGTTCAAGCCTTCCAGTGTAGCGTATCCGATTCTATCTATCGTGTGTGGTTCTTTCCCAAAAGGAAGTCACTAAGCGTCTTCTGGTTTCATACGCATACTAGAAAATGATTTTTTTTTATCTTCCGAATATACGACATCCCCATTCCCATATGCTCCCATACCATTTCAAATTGTCAGCGCGTAGAGCACAGGCGATAGCGAAACAGTACGTCTCTCTGCACACAAACGGTTAGAGAAATACATAGCTACATAGATACGTTGAGATAGGTGCCGAATACACAGGCCACGTTACCAAAGCGTTTTTCTTCTTCAAGTCAAAATTGGTCATTACCACTTTATAAAAGAGTTATGAGCTTTCAGAATGCCATATCTACTTTGTTTTGTGTATATCACATGTAGCATTGCCACATAGATTGATTGCCTTCTTACTTTGAAATCGTCACTTTTACCTAGTCACTTCAATTATATTCGTTCGGGTGTGAACATTGTAACGGAATTTAGCATTCGTATAGCATTAAAAAAGACAGTGCTTCATTTGCTTTTTACTGTAAATCATCGTAAAGTGTCGTCAAGCGGCGCATAGCGCGTCTTGACCTCCTGAGTGTTAATAAGAACACTCGTTTAATGGATCAGGAGGCGCAAAGCCTTGGCTGCGGGATCGCGGAGGCCCCTGGTTAGCTAAGCAGCAATAGCGAGGCAAATGAAGACCCGATACCAAAGTGTCGCCCGTCCACTTGAGCTAAATGGTATCTATATTTAAACATTGTGAACGATTTCTTATTATCGGTAACTTACGTATCATATATTCGAGCGGCAACCAGCGTCAAACACTTCGGTGTTATTCTGTTCACGACGTAGTCTAACTCGTTACAGAAGAGTACAAAGTGAGAAAATCACAGCGTATCCAGCAAAGCAGTTGACTACCCATAGTTAAACACCGCCACAGAGACCTTGGTAAGTAACGCTTAAAAGCTCTGAAGGTACGAGGTGTACAAGCGTGTATAAAATAATTTACATTCATTTACAAGGTACATTATTTTTGTAAAGCCTTATCGGCTTTTTGTTGTACGGAGACCACCAAGACCGTGTTTAGATATCAGGCCTGAAACTTGTCATCATACTGTTCTTTTTAGAAGACATTGCTACTTGCGACGTCCTAAAAGTTGCATAACTTGGCTTGAATTTTACAGAATCTGTTACATGCCATTTAAACGGATGCGGTACATGTTTAACCGCGTAAAAAAAACAAGTAAGACATTTTATATTTGTATACAAGCGTATTCAATAAACGATAAGTTATGTCCCAACATATTTTCTTACCTCTTCAGAGCCTTCAAACATGTTCTTTTCGATCTCATAGAAAGCATCCTTGTCGATGTATCCTTGCCCCTGATGGTCACACAAGTTAAAAATCCTCCTCAGCTCGTCCTGAAAATCGGAGTTTTCTTCTACTGCTGCACCCATGTCGACTGGGTTTTCTACGGTGCACATCATTGTAGTGCAGAAAAGTCCTTCAAAATAACACTTCGCTGAGACACAACCTTGCAGCCAATGTCATATATAAAACAGATAGATTTGTATAGATGTTTGGCCGCATTAAGTCGTCGCACCCAAACAATTTTACTCACGAATTTGCCACGCACCGAAGAGTGCTGTCATCAAAAGTTTAACCTTCTCAGTCCAACTACAGGTATTCATCCACCATTAGTTGGCTGACAGGTGATTGATGAATGTAAAATGAGCCCAGCAGGTTTCTTCTGACATTATATGGATTATCCCGGGTTATCCTTTGTGACATCAACAAGAATCACGTAAGCATGGCACACTCCACTCATAACGAGCACATTTATCCACTGTCAAACTAACACACGTGCACTCAGATAGTGCCAATAACACTCTTTCCCCACATGCCGACACGGATGCCACTCGTAAAACCTCCACTGATAATTAACTCATCAGGAACTTTATCGTTCCTTACTATCCGCTAAAATTTCGGTATTGTAGCTTTTCTCGCTCTGTCAAGAAGCACTTAATACATCAAACTACAGCGCCCTTAGTGGCCTGAACGAATCACTATGTTCAGCTCGGTGACGTCTCCTGTGAAGACCAAGTTAAGTGTAGCTTGTCATCTCGATCGTTCGTGAATCTTGATATTCCCTCGTATTCCTGCGGGACAATGCTAATCATCTATTTATTGAATCGGATTTCAGGGACGACAACGTCGTGTGCGCTTTCTACTCGGCAGAACAGCTCCACCTCGCGCTCACTGTCGCACACGGCTCCTGTCTGCGTCCATAACTACTACCGCGCCCGCTAGACCAGACCAGCAGCACGGAATACCTATGACTGGTGGCGCCAGCAGCACCAGCAGCACCAGCACCACCAGCACCACCACCACTAGTAGCAGCCGCCGCTGACGCTTCCCTCCCCTATCGTCCGACACATGCACACACACGCTACCAGCCAAAGGACCAGAGACGAGCTTGTCACCGGTTATGTAGCCGCTTCACCCCATTTTGCTTTCCCTCACCATCTGGTATGAGCATGGCTGACCGCGCGTATTTACCGTATCATAGATAATGACAGAGTGTGACGAAGTGCGTCTCGTTAATATACGTTCGTACTTGCTGTTGGGTTGCTATCTGTTGAACGAGAAAAATACGAAAAGTCATAGAATTTCATAATAGTTTGTAGTCGGCTGTAGACGACTAATTATTATTGTTGCAATCGGGCAAAATAAACGTAAACTAAACAGTACATGGTGCTTCAGTACTAGTTCGCACTATATCAGTGAGATATATGTATGAAAATAGGTCGGAAAGAGAAGTGAACCATCTGCGTACTGTGTACTTGGAACAATCGTTACCTCTCTAAGATATGCAGCCATCAAAGTTTAACTATGAAATATTTACCATTAGATCATGGTAGTCGACGTCTCTTCCGATGTTCAGGTGAAGGCTGAAAACATACGTTATGCTCAAAAATTTCTGATGAAATGGGACATAATGGAATCGTCGTGCCATCTAACTTTGTAACTATGTATAGATTAAATCTATATTGACTAAAAAGCTATGAACGAAATTAGTTCCCAGTGCGCAAATTCCACTGCTAACCTATCACCCTTAACGTGTATAAATCTTCAATTTATAAATAAATAGATAAAACCTCAATATTGAATATGCAGTAATACTCGTTTTAATTGTTTAGTATACGAGCATGCGTCTGCTCTTAGTTAATTTGATTTAAGGTGGGTTGAACAAGCAACTAGGAGAATGTCCTGCGATGTAAAGAATAAGATATATTGTCTTCAACCTTGACCCGCGTACTTTTTGCATGGAGATATTTTGTACGGTAAAATTAATTTACTAACCAAAAAAATAGCCTAGATGGCTGAAATTTCTGATCGAGTACGACTCCGTTAGTACTTTGTCGGCACAGCCAGTATTAAGAGTACGTTGCTGGCAAGTTGTATCACAATGCATATATCTTTGGTTATTGCAGCGTTCTAGGGGATTATGAATTTCGCATAATTTTTTTCTATAATGGGGTGCGCGTTACAGAAGCGGTGTTGTTAGTTCTACCATTCAAAATTGTAATTAATAGATATGCTTAAGAAATTAATATTATACATAGTGCTTTTGCAGGACATTTTTTGTCTATGCATGAATCAAGCAGTGCCTGATGCGTACTTTTCTGCTATTACATTCATTTTCTCTATGAATACGTCGACGGGAGTCTAATCAGCAGAGAGATGTAATAGTTGGACGCCCAGTCCGGGGCGTCTATGCCTCAAGTCGACCAATGTATGTATGTAAAATACTTATTATAAAAGGCGCTATCTGGCTATATATTGAATAAAGGCTACTATTAGAAAATATCCGATTTATAAAAGTGAGAACATAGAACTAGAAAATGTATTAAATCAAAAGCAGAATAGAGGCAAAAATGTGCTCAAACAGTATTAAGCCGTTTTGGGGGCATTTATCGTTCTCGAATTGAGACGAGTATCGCAGTGTGTTGAGTGTGAACGTAGCGCAAACGCGATGAAAATTATCTAAAAAGGTTCCATTGGAGCTTTTTAGGCGGATGATCCTTAAACAAGGCGTATCAAGTTCGGTATTAAGCTCAAGTTAGACCGCTACAGAATTACAGTTACTAATAGCATTTTTGGGTGACGGAGTGGATCATCCGAAAAGGTTGACTATATCACTACCAGTAGTTATACCAAAAATTAAGTATAGCTGAATATACTTTGGAATATATCTCTGCGCTACACTATAGAACAACGATTCCGATAATGAATAAATTGATAAACTCTCATGAAATAAGTAGGAACATGTTTGTTTATCAACAGGATCTAATACATAGGATCTCCTGGTACATATTCCAATGCTTGATACTAAGACTGGTTCATCTAAAACATCGTGCTATTATTGATGACCTAATTTATAATTTATACTTCTAGGAAGTTTGACAAAATATAAATATATTGAAATAAAATATATAATAAATAAAAATTAAGTTGTTAAATAAAACATATCTTGGATGCAATTGCAACTTATTATATGATTTCGCTACTGTGCTCCGTGAGAGAGGTGCTATTTGTGTTATAAACAACGCCGGGTGCTCTCGTTAAAGACTGGAGAAATATTTGTTTTTATTTATTTGGATTTGCTGTTTTTATTTAGAGGATCATTCTTGCATTGTTGGTTGATAAATGGCTTTGAGTTTCAATGAGCATTTTGTTCGTCCCTCGAAAGCTCAAAGCAGTATACATATCATAATGATGCGTCATCAACTATTATTGACATAGGTTTCATGTACCGTAATTTAAAATTAATTTGAACGAAACCTTCATTCTCTATAGAAACCACACTGAATACTAGCAAATAGAATATTGTGTTCCACACATTTTTTTTATATTTATTTTTTATAAAAATTATTATAAAGGTAAAATCTTCAATGAAAGTTTCGCTATGATATTGTGTTTTATATCAGTATATATATATATATATATTGGTTTCGTGACAACCGTCGTGCTTTTACTGTCAATCACTTATAACCATAGCCAAAATCCTCCGATATGATCTATGGATATGGTCCACGGAACCGTTCAGATATCTTAAGCCAAAGATTTCACTGGGGTTGCTAATTGGAACATGTTATGGAAAAATAAACTATGGCCATATAGGATACGTTCCAAATAATCCAATTAGATGATCAATCGATGATGAATCGAGATGATGAATCAATTTCATTATAGCCTGCTTGCTTTAACACACTTTTGAGAAAAAAAAATAACGAGAAGATTTGTAATATAGTCTTTTTTTCCATGTAGCTTTTCGTATCGAAATCAGTGTAATGTTTATGCTTAGCTAAAATGGATATATCTTGAGCTGGTTAGCAAAAGTTACTGTATGAAAGTCGCTATGGAAAGTATTCTCTCCTGTCATGCCATCAAGCAATCGAGTGTTTGTTTTGTTCCGACATAAACCTTTTAGCGATTATCATAGTATGTGTACAATACTAATTTAAAAATACAACTTCCAGTTAAAACGGTTACATTTTAACGTAATATGTCTCGCTACAAAAATCCAAGTTTAAATCAATTAGTCAATCATTATCTTTTATAAGTTAACAGCTTATGATTGAAAATCTTCAATAGGATTTCAAATCAATATTTCCATCAACAACAAATAACCTCTGTCTTGGGTTTTATTAAATAAACCATTTTTCCACACTTCTATACTGAAATTAAGTGCAAAACTTTGCTTTTTATAATCAGCCTTCGCAGAAGTTAATCGAAGTGTAAGGCGGGCATTTTGTATCGATACTAAATGCTATGTTTTACCTAGCATATTTGCTTATATGTATAGCACGGTTTTATTATAGCAGGTTTCAATTTGGTTGAATCCTAAATGCTAAATGATACAGACGCTAGAGCTGTTGAAAATTTCATTTGTTTTTTCTTTTTTTTTTTTTTTTACCTGTTTCTATTTTTTTGCTTTCGGTTAGGAATGGCCACAAAATTGCATATGAGAATTATTCTATGAAGCAAAACAATCGAAGAGTACAGAATTTAGTCGCGATAGTCATGGTTTTTACTGTGGTATAAATGACACAATAGATTATATTGATAATGAGAAATTATCGTTCGTCATAGAAGCATTTATTTCCGTTTGAAAACAATTCACATCTAGCATCGCTTTGAAGTATGGCGACAGGGCTAAACTTAGTTTTGAACTTTTAGAAAGGATATATTTTATACCGTTCTGTTAGCACAGATGAGCCCTATATAGGTAAATTCGGCCCAAATTTACGTAATTATTTAATTCGCTTTTCAAAGTTGTGCCTCAGAATTATCTCGTTAGTGTTATGTGTGTGTGTGTGTTTGTTTGTGTGTAATACGTAACCATTCTGGTGGGATTAATCATTACTGCATGCTAACAGAGTATCAGTTCATTGAATAAATGGGGCGACGCAATTATGTTTAACGCGGTTGGAAATAGCGACGAATATTCCTTCCTAGTTTTTTCCCGCTCAGACAATACATAATGACAAACGAAAGATCTCGGATATGGTTGTTTAGACGTTCAAGTGAGGTATATGATCACAAACCAGATCACTGCATGGACAAAACATTTACTATCGTTCTAACAGTGTACCTAAGCTGCTCCAACCTGAATCAAATATTCCCTATAGAGATTCTTGTAGAAGATTATACCTCCAGTAATCTTTTTCTGCTTCTTGTGAAAATCATTTACCTTCACGCACATATTTTGAAATAGGCAACCTTAAAACCGTCAAACTGTATTTTTCGTGAGTTCAATTCAATAATAAGTTTGTTTTTGAGTATTCCATTGGATATCGAAGGGGGTCATATTCATTGCGTTGTTCACACCTAATGGCGTACTCCGGTCCAAGACTGAATGATGTCAATCGGTATTGGAAACACGATGGTCGAGTTTTTCTCTGCGGATATGGTATTTAATGTTTGTAGGTAACGCAGTTGCAGAGCGGCCGGACTCTGTATAGATATAACACATTATATACACATTATAAATAGTCAGCGAAATGATTCAGCGAAAGAAACGAACGGCCTAGCACACGACATGACAGACCGCAACATTCGCTCAAACAAACAGTGTAAAGACAATGAGGATTATATTATAGTTTTTGGATTTTCCGTTAATGCATATGAGTAGTTTTTTCATTATTTTGAATAAAAATAATACCGTATAGGACTGACTTCCTAACACACTGTTTAATTAAACTGTCTAGATTTAGCACCGGGACCGTATGGCCGCAACGATTCGAGCGGTAACGATAACAAAGATCGGCAGCGTTCGAATTTAGTGGATAACTTCAGCGGCATCGCCGAGCGAACTTAATCTCTGCCGTTCTAAACGCGACTCGGAGGAACGGTCAGCGTGTGACACATTGCCTCTTTAGCGGTGTGTATATTTTAAACAGTTCGCTCAATTGCTCAGAACTGCTACTATATTCCAGCGGATCGCATCAGGCTCGCATCATAGGCCTCCGCGATAACTTCGCCTGTGACTAAACATAAAAGAGTTTGGCCAGACCTGACATGAGATGAGATTTTCATCACTGATCTCTTCGCTTTGGCCAAGTGAACGCGCAAAACGTAATCAGAAATATGCATAAACATTTACCTATCGAACACGTGGTGGGGTTGCTACTGACTTTGTAAGGAAGCGTAATGGAAACTCTGTGGAAATTAAGAAACAGGGACGATCTTACTTGGGCAATCACGTCAGCGGCTTCCTTAAGAGCTCGGGACGATTTCTGTTCCCCTTCAGCGGCAATCACCTGTCCGAATAAATGAATGAATAAATAAATAAATAAATAAATACAAGGAAATCACAGGTTTTTGGTTAAGAATTACATTATAGAATTTGTTTTTAATTATTTACCGGAATTTATTACAAATTAGGATAATATCGTCTAAAAAAAAAAGAAAAATTCACTTTAACGTAGTGATAGGCTATATTGCAATGCAGCACTCATTAGAGGAAGATCGCTTATGTCACTGTAAAACTCTTGCTTATGGATTTATGTATATTAGGTGCACCTTAGCGCGGGCTTCTCGTGCAGCCTCTGCCTCGGCGGCCATTGCCCTTTGCAACTGAACCGGGAGTCGAACATCCTTACTGCAATAGTCCATATCAAGAAAGCCTTTGTTATTTGAAAAATTCGTGAAAAAAACGCATCCATCGCATTAAAGATCTACGTCTATGTAAAAAGAAGGTCTATGTAACCTTCAATTAGGAGCTTCATGTTACAACCAATAGAAACATTTTCATGTACTGCTTTAGATAATCTTTGCCTAGTTAGACTTATAAGTAACGACTAGCTCATTAGGACTACGTATTTCTTCAACCTATATCATGCATAAAAAATGCATGTACAAGGAATTATAAATGGGCTGTATATTATTATTATCAAATCTGAGTATTAGATAGGGCGCTAAATAACAATGACATTGCGTTGAGTTTGGATTAGTACTTTACAGGGCTTGCGTTTCAGACATATAATGACAACTGTGATAGGGGGGTATTTTAAATATTTCTGATCAATAGATCTTTCTTTCAAGCTGATTTTTCACTCATTACGTCACCTTAGAAATATGCAATATTCCCCTATATCGAATAGTAGAAATTATTTGTAACCCGGAGCAAATGTGAATACCTTCAACTGAATAAAGGCTAGTTAGAATTGATTAAAAAGAATATCCAGAACTAAGAATGATATACCGAGTAACACCGACGACAGCAGCGCAAAGATGCCCCTACGCGTAACCCATAAGTCACGACGCACTGTTCACGGCCATCGTTGTGTCAAACACTTTCTGATCGTTTGCGCATAAGTATCATTTCATATATGTGTCCGGAACCTTCATGTATTCCTATCTAGAAATAAGAGTGCACGGCCTGTGTAAGCAGGCTACGGTAATCGCTGAGGGTCAAGTCAACTCTGGATGTGTTAGAGCGATTTTTAGATTGTATCTCACCGATACAAAGCCTTTAACAATCATCATCAATCGTATAATATTTTGCACAGTCATTGGGAGGTAGTTACAGCCCGAGACGGTTTCGGAAATGGCATAGTTTGTTGCATAGGTTATCGCTCTACAACAGCCATGGTCACACTACCACTGACACGTCCATTTAGCATTACCCCGCATACTCCATTAGAATTTTCCGTGTACCAAAAGAGCGGCTTAGTGTGCCCTATCTCCGGTTTATGCATATTAGGTCGCTAAGGGTCAGAGTGTAAGGATCGTTAAGGATCTCTTCAAGCGCATGCCCCAACTCCAGCCGCGTACCTTTCAGCAGCGCCGTAATATCCTCTCTCCTGCTTTAATAGAAGGCCGACCTCATATGCTGCATTCTAATCGTTGAAATCTCGTTTTTCGAAATTTCAAACTGAACGGTTCAATATCACAACAATGAAATGTCTGTAGACAAGATGGTCCATTGACTGTAACCCTTATGTGACTTATATTCTATCGCAAGACGTGTTCTAAAATAAATTTCAGACACGATATACTAGATACGCAAGCAGGGTATACTAAGCATTTTACCAAAGCCTATTCTTACACTGTGTAAACCTCAACTATCCCATAAGCCGCGCGTAAAATTGTCCTCATAGTATGGACTACGATACCGCATGAATCATACGGAGAAGGGCTAGGATACTGTGCATACGCACATTTCCACGCGTTCGACTTTGATTCCCCAAGCATCCGTCGTCTCATCAAGGGTGTTTTGCATTGTGGCCGAAATTTGCTCACGATCTGCGAGAATCTCATGAAGATTACGCGTGCCCAGCATGTTCCTTTGAAGAAAAAAGACGTTTATTTGGTATTCGAATTTATAGTGCTTACAAAACAAGTACAACGCATAGATCATACTATAGTACGGTATATTTATTGTGTGACCTAGTGAACTTCTGCGAACAGGTGAGTTAATTCATAGAAATTAATTTTTGGCATAGGTATTAGCTAGCGCGAAGGGGTAGCGACATGAACATAGTAAATCTGAACTTTGCTGTATTCACACCGTTATAAAAATGAGGTAAGAAAGTGAACATTGTTGTCCAGACACAAAAACGCTTAATTATTTAGAAATATTTCTCAAACTTGAAACAGGACAGCGAGTCATATTAGCAATCGACCCTTATCGCTCTACTGCTGGATAACTGGCCGGCCGAAATCGTTGCCATAGGGCGATAGCTATTATCTTTCCTATCGAATTCCGCAATTGAGAAGCTTTCGTTGCTTCCTATTGTGACGCAAATCATCATTTCAGCGGAGGTTTTGTAATGGCCAATGCAAGTCGCATCGAAAGTTATGAATCTAGTCAAAAAAAAATGCCTGTTTCCTTTTTCAACGCAGCATGGACTACATAGGCAAGTTACTACTCTGCTAAATGGTAGGCGCATCCAGTACCCACCTTGCGTTAAACAATGTCATCGGGCAACGTTCGCATACAAGCAAACTGAGTAATTTACACAACCCACAATTTTCCTAGTTTTTAGCAGTTCTTTCTCCTGCAAATGTATTTCAATAGCGTGTGTTTTAGTTTCTCTAGTAATAGCTCCTGACCAGTCGCTCTGAACGTAGCTTCCTTCCGACTACTCGAGCATGTCAACGGCAATATACTGTTCAGCACAGCTTTCGGTAAAGCTGAGGTTGACTTCTATCTAAATGGGAGCAGTTAATTATTACTCGATGTGTTTCTTACCTCGTTTTTTTAAACTTTGCTTCGACGAATATTTTCAAATTCGGCTATGATTTGTAGCAGGGGAAAATGCTTCATTTCTACATAATTAAGGCGCGTTGTCAATCGGTCGTGCTTATAAATTATCGTTCGCAGAAGTTGACTGAGTCGCCTAGTGTTGACATCCAGGCTTCGATCGCTTGATCATTTTTTTCGTAATGTTGTCCATAGTAAAATATATCCTTGATAAACTTAGCCATTATTCGAAAAAGTATTTAGACTTGTTTATTCTTTGCACAAAACCAACTTTCTCATTTTCATGAATTTTTTCTTTTACTGTTACAATCGAATAGAGCAAACAATACCTGAGAGTAGTTTGGGCAAGGAGTCTTGTTGAATGATGTGCGTTTTCTACATTGGCCACTGACACAGCCGCGTTTTGGATTCTACAAAACGGAAAAAAATAACATAAATGTCAGTAAACTTATCGCTACTCAAAAATAAAAAAAAAAAAAAAAACTATTGTCTTAACAACGAATCTCTTGTGGCATGATCCTATTTTTTTTTTGGTTTTTTTTCCAAGAGTTAGAAAAACAAATTTGATTGCTACCGACTACGGCTTGTGGAGACTGCTACAGGGAAGGTATAAACGTAGCTACGCTATAACAATTTTTGACGTTGTTTTGTAACTTGAGACAAACGAATGAAAGGATTTTTCGGTGTTTAAAATAGATCAGGACAAACCTTTAGTTGAGCTTATTTTTATACTTCATAACGTTTTCTTTATAGTTCAAGAAAAATTGACGTATGTCTATTATATAGGATACATACAAACATATGCATAATACACATCAGCCATAACAGCACGATAACCTGGCAGTAGAAACTAACTATTAAATCTCGGGTTGTGTGGCTGGTAGACAACTACCTCATCTTCCTCACTATCCTCATAATGAATCATATGAACTAATTAGATAATAATCGGCTAAGCGTGGCAGCACGCCAGGAATGAGTGAGCACGGTACACACGGGCTATCTCTCATTACCGAATAACCATGTGAAATTAATTAGAAATTTTCTGCACGGGCAATTGCCTAAGGTTGAAGAATCAAGAAATAGGTTTTTAAAGCACCACTGTGCAGGTTATATCCGACGAAAAGTATTCCGCTTTTTTTCGAATGCTTACTGCGGAAAGAAGACAAGCATCGCAGAACACTATTCTTCTTTCGTTACCATCCGTAAGATATTCGAGACTGTTTATCAGACCGCAGGCATTATTGATTGTTGCAAGCATGTGGAGCTTTTAATCTGAAAGATTCGCTTATGAGTGACAATGGCGTTTTGATACAATGTCTTTGGCATTCCTGTTATATATATATATATATATATATATATAGGTTCAGGATGAGAATAACTGGCATAATAAAATTTCTAACAAGGGGTTGTTCAGTCAAATGGCTCTTTTTAAACGATTCCTATTGTCCAAAATGCAAATCAGCGTGCTATATAAAGTTCTTAGTAAAAGACTGAGAAAACATTCAGGTAACTGGCAAGCATATGCCGGAGTCTACATTCTGACCGTGTTAGCTAGGAAATTTATTCTGCTTTGCATGTTCTTTATTTTGGGCAGTACTTGTAGCATTGAATTTTGCTAGACTTTATGGGAATTGAGGTTTTGCTATGTGTCGAAGCAACGCATCGGCTACAATTCGTTCCGTATCACTATGCTCTAAAACTCTGTGTTCCATGTTTAGTATCTGCTATTGCAGACCTAGCCGATGTAATGTATCTAACTTGTTGACTATGATCTGTGCGTTTGGTCATCGATAATCAATATGTCTGCGATATTTGCTTTCATGTTGCTTGCCTTCCGCCACCGAAATTGCCGAAGTCCATTCAGTTATCATGGCATTATTAACAATATGCAATAATTCGTCTGCTGAGGACCGGTGGCAACAATCGATTACGCGTCGTCAAACGGTGGTTCTCAATCACTAAGTAGAACATCACTCACTCATTCATTCACACTGTGTAAATCTGTCCTCAATTAACGAGCTTCGCTAGCAAACTCAATTTTAGCTTGGGTGTAGAAGAAATAAAAATGGAGGTTCTCCCTTCTGTTAAGTGTCTCTTTGAGTTGTTCGTAGAAATGAAGAAGATCAGTGTTATTTCTGTATGCTCTATTGAATTTTGTTTTAACTTTGGATACATTTATGATAGATACACTGCACCGTTCATTTTGTCTAGGGATAATCGTGGACGGAAAAAGCGGCGTTTAACTTAATTGCGTTGTCAGAAGACATCAGGACACTCGATGATGTCCTTTAACAACATGTGAAAGGACATTGCGTAAAAACCACAACTTATGTTATGTTCCAATCAAATGCTATATGGGTTACGGATTTTAAAATCAGATCTGATTTTCATAAAGGCACCAAACGAGATGGAACAGATTAGCAAAGAAGGAATAAAAATCAAATAGATTACCGGCGTTAAATTTCTATTAAAACATTGAAATCTACAATATAAAATACATTTATTCTACAAAAGTTTGATAATCTATTGTTTTTAAAGAAACGCATGCGTTATTTTGATTCCTCATGTGTCCAGAATTGGTAAAAGGCCCAAAACTTTCTCCGTGTAAAGGATAAAAAAACTTGAAAATTTCCCGCTAATCTCATTTATAGAATAGCCAGTCGTTATGTTTTGCTTTGAAATCCAGTTGAATGATCAAATCGTGGTGATGGTCGTATATGAACTGTAAGTTACCAGGTAAAAACCTATACGGGCCATTTGCCTATCGGCCGATAAACGACAAATAACTGGCTAAGGTCAAAGTTTCCTTTACTGTAAAACACGCAACAGCATCGGCGCAATAGAGACCTATCTTGCACATTAAGCGTAGGTGCCATTGTAGGCAATCGTTTGTTCATTACAGGCACGCAAATGGCCACTCGCCAATGAATTGTACCGCGCTATTCTGACAGCGCATAAATGATTTTACGTCAGCGGTCAATCACCGCATGCTTTCCCCTTTAAAGAGCCGATTGAAAGATGAACAGTCAGCCATTCGTGCTGGAATTTAGTGATAATAAGGTCGATGACATTTCCTGTCAGCTCGAGGGTGACTAAATGATGACGACGACAATACACATTTTTCCACAGGCTTTCAACAGATAAACGTGCAAGAACGTCCACACACTTCGCAGTTACATAGAAGTCAACTTATGGTCTCTCATGGTAGTGTAGAAGTTAAAACTATTCCGATCGTGACAGAGTGAGTATGAGTCGGGAAAATGACGAAGAGACAAATCTGCGATGCCCAAACGCTGTGGAAACAAAGCTACATCTGTAAATAAAGCTAAACTATTTAACTGATAGATCGATGCAAAGACGTACTTGACTTTATATAGAAATTATCATGGAGAGTTTTCTCCTGCTTTATCTTAGCTCCCATAGTGAACGAACCTGTAATAGACGACTGCGTCGACCGATACGGTAACTGAGTCTTTTGTGAGAACCTCTTGGGGAGGAACGTCGAACGTCAAAGTTCGCAGATCAACCTAAAGAGACAATACATGTTGCCTAGTTAAATGGTAACATATAGTCAGTCGCTATCGGCCGTAAGTGAATCTAACAGTTTAAACATATTCACCATAGACAATTTATAGGAAATAAGTATTGCACCCATTGGACGTTGACAATAGTTTCTTTCGGAATCGATATTCGTATATAATTAAATCAGGTTGATGTCGTGTGAAAAGAGCGAAAAATAAGGTGCCACACGGATAAACAACTATAGTTCTACGAACCTTGGTGTAGTTTTCGATACACGGCATAATGAAGAAAATTCCTGTAAATTCTTAGGGTAAGCGCCGGTTAGGGGGACCGATAGCATCTTATTTATCCCAGTCTTCACGTGTAGCAGTAGTGGGGTACCCCTCGTATTTCTATTACAGTATGAGGCTCAAAAGTTGTGCAATAGATACTGAATACAAGCCTATTTTTGAACTGTGCATTCGCTGACACGCTAAGGATTACTTGAAAAATTGACCACTCAACGTTTTCTGTGTCTTTATCGAGAATTAAAATAAAGTTCAGTTTTCTCTCGATTCTCAAGAATGAGGATGACTTTTCCTAGGCGAAACTTTACGTTTCAGCTTGATACCTATTTACTTATTCAGGCAGGGAACTTAGTTTAACACATATCGTTACTATTGTGCGAGAATTTTGATTTTATGCAACTTTATGGTCTCTCGTTCCTGAAAAGAAATCAGAATTAGATTATGCAAGCGAATGCAGACGCTGTGTATGCTTCTACTGATACTGTGAGGGTAGGAATCGACTGTCTCGGAGACGGGCTTATACAGTACCGCGAAGTCCATATTGGCTGCTGGAGAATAGTTATATTGACCCACCTCTTGATCATCTTAAATCTTATATACATCTCTGTGTAAGTGTGTACCTTCGTTCTTCATTAATACATCTTCGATAATGGGCCACAGAGGTAGGAGCATTTGTCTGAGCGGTTTCTCACTAGCTTTGCCTGATGTTTCCTCGTTGCGCTCTGTTTATTATCATGGCACTTAAGTCTGCGGTTAGTTTCGCTCAAAGGAAAATCGTTAGTTTGTAACTATGTTTCATCTAGGACATCAAAACGCTACGTATCACCTATTGGTCTATATGATTAGTGAAACTATGCAGTGAAGGTGAATTAGTTAATCTTCTATGGTGACGCGTACGCAATGACGTGTTTATATATGGTGTTTAGGCTCAGTTAATATGGGGTGATTCTCATTGACAGCCAGCTGATTATCGTTAGTGAACTGGTTTATTTTTTATGCATATTTTAGTAAAACTGAGGATGTCCGATATTCGAAGGATATACTTACCGGGTCCTTTAGATCCACCGGAAAGCAGTCGGCCTAATCGAAAGATCACAGCGCGCTCGTATTCTTGGACGACCTAGTTTACCCAAATGCCAATAACGACACGATTTCAAGAAGCGTCCGTGGAGAAACATGCCCGACATTCTGCTTATGATGATTATAACTAGTTCTGCTGCTATTACTGGACAATTATTAATTGTTTGCTATTTCTTCGTTTGGCAGTTGTGTACCCGATTTGGCCCGTGTACTGCCGTTTTGGCGCTGTACTACAATCCAAGTTGTCGTAAGTTATTTGGATACGCTTACATTAATTAACCCTTTTTGCCTTTGGCGAAGATACAGTCGATCAAGATAGAGAAAGTGACTTAAGCTGACCTTAATGCAGAAGAATAGCGACAGAGGAAAAGTTGCCCCGATTAGAAAAAGTGATCCCAGTGTAAGAATCCAACCGCAAACGCCGACATCATTGTCATGAGAATCGGCTGAAAATGAAATAGTAAAACATGGTAGAAAAAAGAGACATACCAACTTAGATTTTTTCAGTTAGATTAACAAAAAGCTTACATTTACCTATAACACTGCGAGTGTGTTCAACTCTTAAAACTCGTCCATGAATGAAGGTCGCAACCACGTTATTAGTTTACGTAAAGTTAAAAGTGACAAGGCAAGATGACTTTTCGGTCCCACCGTTAGCGCATAGCAGTAATATATTCAAGGTCTCCACAATCCCTAACAGCCATAAAACATCGAATTACGAAATGTATAACTTTGCCCATACATTACGACATCGGGTAAAGCTCTCGGGAGATCGTGAAGATTAGTTAACATTGCTACCAGTAGGTAATTGAAAACTGAAGACAACTGTTCCCAGACACATTTAGCCGTAGACACGGCGGATGATAAACTGAAAGCCCTAAGTAATTCCCTGCATGCCACAAGCAGTAACTATAAACTAGGCTACGTTCCTAATACACTCACCCTTCGTTGATCTATTAATTATGTCAGAGATTTAGGAATTCGTGTGCCACTGGGCTCTTTGAAAATTCAGCTCCTGGATCTAAGTCTGGCACACGAGTCACAAACAGAGACAGATTTCGAGATTAAGGTTTACAAAATGTTGGCATTCCTTGTATCTATATTCGTACAGAATTTAGAGATTGATATATAACTGACAAATACATTAAAGGATACGTTTATTTAAACTTTGCATAACTTTGCGTCACACAGTGAATATTAATTGCCAACATCACTTCTAACGCTGCATTCAATACAAATTAAATAATTTCGACTGACCGAACAGTATTTCCAGTCTCTACGAAACCCCTGAACACCTTGCATATTAGCATTATTTTCATTGAAGTATGTATGCTTCGTAAGGTTTTTTTATTCACGCTACAGTAAGATATCAGTTCTGAAACTCCAGAGCCCTATTGCCAGTAGAGAAACAGTATCTCAGCTTCTGATAATATGAAATCCTCATTTTTCCCGACAGGGTGCTTAAGACAATGGCAACGTATAGATATATAAAGTAATCGTACCTCGTGTGCAGAGTTTGTCATTGTCAGCAGTTCGATTGGTCATAATTATTAGTTAGATGTTAGTTGGTGATGCGACACTATTACGTACGTATTCATCTCTTCATTCGAGGACCTTGTGTATACAAATAGGCTTGGCGCAAACCGCCGCATCCAGATCCCAATAGTTGCGTTTACAGATACGATATTGGTCCGTTTGCGAATTCAAACTACTCTTGCAACCTTAAAAATTCGTTTCCTGGCATAAGGAGCCTAAATTCATTGTGGTGCCTATTAGTAGCATGAAGACGCGACTTTAACACGTGAAGCTTTGATGTTCGTCATGTCCTGATGTAACAACAACATTCGAATTACACGCAGGAAAAATCTTACTGCTGATCTAAGAGATATAAAGATAGAAATAAATAAAAATATCATCTATAGAGATCCACTGCGACAGAGGTTATAATATCATAATCAGTAGGACATAAACAACACTTGAATTCTCTATAGACCTGCGTCTTTTCGGACCACAAATTTTGTCATCTACTCTACTAGTAGCACCTGCTTCCCCCCATTGCCCCTAAAACAGTTAAATAATTAGACAGATATAAGCAATTTTAACAACACCAGATTCACTATAGGCAAAGTTCAAGTTTGCCAAGATCCCTGAGTCATTTACAGTATCTAAGAACCAATCACTGGTCCCCGAATCACATTTGATACCAGTTTTCCATTAGCTTTATTATGTCAAGTCCTCAGCTCAGACCACACTCATTTTCTGAACCAAGCTAAAATGTACCTGCCGTAAAATAATCATCGATTTATTAATGACTGCACGAATCTGCACGCCTGTCTATGAAACGGCATAAGGAGTGATTAGCCGCAATGAATGCTCAAAAGGCCACACATGCTATTACGCGCATCTCATCTAGAAATATGTCGTCTAATGATTAAAGAGCTACGGTACGTGGAGGACCAACAGCAACATTGGATATTTTTTGAGTGCAAGCGAGTTTTTCTCTTGGAAAAAGGAGATAAACATGTTTATAGCTTCCCTTGTTTTTTATAAGCAAAGCAAATCTTTTTAGGCGCCACATTGTCACCGGCGTTCGAGTCAATGCAGCATTCGTAGTTTTGAAACAGCCATGATAGTCGATATTAGGTGTTGCTATTTTTCCAATATGCATCATTTGTTCGTACGCTAAAAGAGCAGAACAAAGGACGCCGTATACGATAGGTAATGTAAAATATATGTATTAGCCCACAAAGTAAACGATTCTCAGTAATCTCTTGACAGCAGATCGTAGATGATTTTCTATAAAATGAGGTAGATTGTCATCCACTCGCCAATTCGTAGCGGCTACCAATGACGGGAGAAGTTACCGCGAGTTTTCTACCATGAGTTTAACCAAAGATATTTGGTTATCGGACCTATGCATTTTGATGCCTTCCTTAATTCCGTATTACTAGATCAAGCCATTGCGTTCGTCTTCGCGTTACAGTGGCCAGGGCGCCTATAGAAACGTCAGAATCGTCAAAACGCGTCCACTTTGTTTCATGGTAAATTTCTTGTCGTCTCCTGCCCGTTCTGATGTAAGAAAAAACTTGCGCATCTCAGGTCCTACGAGGCATATAGTTGGCTTCAAATAATCAAGGAGGTTTATAACTTTGGTAAGAGTCCGTTCGACGGAAAGACGTTAGACTTTTGCTTATGATGCGTTTGTGGTCGTATTTCAAAAGGACCTGGCTTCTTTCTAAGACGGACACTAATGGATCGGTGCACCCTTGCTGCGACAAAGAGCCTGCTCAATAATGCCCCAGTCACACAACAGACTTGAACGTACATGACCTAAAAGTGTCTGCCTTTTTCTGTGATTACAAGTATTAGCGCTCGAATTGAATAAAGGCTGTGCAAAATCGTGCTAAGGATATTGCAAATTCTCACATGTGCATAATGTTATAGTTTACATGTTTGTGTATCGACAGTATGCGACTATGTTAGGTTTGCCAAACAAAATGCAGTACAACACCTTTAAATAAAGTTCAGCACACCTATCATAACTAGAAAACATCAACAGAACTTATGTGGACAAGGCGATTTATTTTCAACTATATGCGTTAAACAGATATGAACGGTTTGTAAATTTCCCATTCAATGTTTGTCGATCAAATGGCCTGAAGCTCGGTAAAATAGGCATACTTTTCTATCGGAAAAAGTTAAAACGTACATTAGTGTTACCTTTTATGGGTATTTATTTTTAATCGACGGCGGGTCTTTTTGCAGTTGGGATAATGATATTTTGTTAATAATACGAGCAACAGCTGAACAATTTTAATTACCACTAATTCCAAACGGTACCAGCAATAATAATGGTGGGAGTAGAAGTCACAATATAAACACTTTGTTCGTTCCGACAGATTTAGATCAATGTGTGTCGATGGTATTCAGCTTCGAATGACTGTTTCATCTTCTATTTTATCTCATGACATAGACAATTCTATTAGATAGCCCCATTACGACAGCTTGTAAATAACTGTTGCGAAGCTTTTCTGTGGGGCAAAGTTCTTCTGTATATTAATGACTTCAACTAATGATGTTAAGTAAGAAAGCCAAAGGCCGGCTTTTTGAGTGGCGGCGGCGGCGGCGACGAAGTGCTAGGTAAATCCTTGGCTTTATAATCATTATCATTACAAGAAATAGCACATATATTACGAGCAACGCTCACCATTTTGAACTAGTGAAGATGTGTAGATTATCCGTGAAAGGATCAATCATCAGTATAAGTTGCTCGTTACAATGGTTCAGGATGAACCCTCTCAGATCTGTCTGTGAAAGTTTTGAAATAAATCTGCCTCTGTCGTACGAAGAAAATCTGAACAGCTAAAAACGACAGAAATCTTTCGTCATTGTGGGACTTCGGTAGCAGTATTTATGGTGATCTCAAGCGACATACATTAGCATTTTATGTCATCCGCAGAGCCTATAGCGTAGAACGGCTTAGGAACTAGTAGATAATGTTTATTTATTTAGCTAGTTTATTTTGATACTATTTATCTTGCTTGCAATAGGGAATCTTCGTAAAGTATCCGTGGTACATTTTTTCAAAAACAATTAGTATTAGAAGTCTCTCGCACCTCAACGCTTGCCTATGGCTTTAGAACGATAGATTCCACTGCTTTAAACATTATACCTAGCACTGAGACGGCACTTTGAAAAAAGTCGCTTAACTGTATGCATACCCATTTGTTGACATAACCTGAAAGCTTCGTTGCAGTTATACTTCAGGGCTTTTTACGGTCAAGAAATCTGGCTCGATTTCCGCCGGCCACGAACTTTGCCGGACCTCATTTTTGACGTACTCACCATTGCTCACATGTTTCGTATCGCTGAATATGTTGATTACGTCTTGTTTATTGAATTTCGATTTTTCAAAGGGTGACCTTTTCCGCTTTCAGCTATCGCTTTAGTGGCTGACAGAGCGTAAACCAACATTTAAAGTATTAAGTCTCCTTGACAAAACAATAGTCATAATCCGACGAGGCTCGTAGAGTCCACTAAACCCATTGCAAACTTTTGCGAAATAGTATTTCTACGAGACGTCCGTGAAATTTTTTTTCTATTACAAGTATATAGTATAGTTGTCCGGCAATAATTGAAGTGTCTGCGGAAGTGTCTCATCAGAACATATTGAATGAGCACTAGCAACGAAATGCAACATCTCCCTTGGGACATTTTCTCAGAGTAAATAAAATTAACATCCATAACAACAGATTACAGTAGCCTTACCTCTCGCTGTTTGAGTTTGTCTCTGTGCCAGTAAGCGGGTGGGTCGTCAATTTTTGGAAGCGAGTTTTCATGTTTTGCCAGATTTCTCATTGGCGACGAGTCGGTCTTCACATATGATCGTCGGTACTCAGTGAATCGATAAACGCCACCAGGCGCGTTGCAACAGCGAGACAAGTCGATCATGTCGTGGTGATACATGGCGCCAAACGTCATACGGATCGTCCGCTTCTAATTAAATCTGTCCACTAAGCTGTGACAGCAAATCGTACATACTATAAAACTTTGTTTGTAGAAATGATTATTTCCGTTTCCGCTTAACGAAAATGAATGCAATTAAGGGACCCGGCATAATTCATCCTCATGTAATATTTCTGGTCACTTCTTCATACAAGGACCAGTACATGCAAAAGTCATACAAGGACCAGACGTCTGACAAGAGAATTCCGGAAGGTAGGGCATCGTTTGAAAATGGGTGCATGAACAGGATACGTCTGTCATTGGCACCCGTATCAGTTAGTTCAGGCAACACGTTTTGCCGATGAGACAGATACACTCTGTCTCAACAAGCACCGCTCTTGGATCCTGAATCTCAACGAATGAGTGGCTCTTCTATGTACAATAATTGACTATGTAGGAATAACCCACGTCTTATCCATAGATGGTGTTGCTAACACAGGACAACCTTAGCTACGGTCCTTGTATACCAAATAGGAGAGTGGCACTTTTGGTGTTATTATTATAACTCCTGTTCTATTAAATGATATCCTCATTTAACTGTTCAAAGGAAACCGTAGCTTCCTTCTTATTTTAGCCTCTAATTAGCAAAAATTCGAGGTCGAATAGATAAATTATTATAGGATAGCTCGATATTATTTTCCAAGGCTAATAAGCACTGAGAAGCCATACGGGCTAGTAGAAAATGAGAGTGTTGCTCTCCAAATAAGAGTCGAAATTCCGTCTTGGAAACTTTAGACAACTTGGGGTCTAGGTTCAAGCTACAAATCTGAGGTGAAATTTCACAGAAGCTGCAAGTGGATAAGCCCTTTTCTACTCTTGCGAGACAGGGTACAAAAATAAGAAGGTCTTACGACATGCGCATGGCAGTACACCGTCCTTTTTGATGATACTTTATCAAAGATAGCATTTGAATGATACTTCGGTTGTACCTAGTAAACAATACATAGGTTATAGGATATAAGACACGATGTAGAGAGTAAATATGCACCCTAGATCCCCATATCTGCAACCGTTTCAAATCGAAAATACCCGGAGTATCTATTATCTCTTTAGAGATCATTTTCTAGCGTCAGAAACAACGTCGAACGGACATCAGAACTAAGCTAAGATGGCCACAACGCGTACAAAATTATAAATTATAGAATTAAAGTATGACATTGGCTTGGAAAAATAATAAGCGCATTACATCCACCTAAATTAGATGTACACGAGGTTTCCTTACTGATAGAACAACATTCCTTGCTTGTTTACTTTAAACAATTCCTGAAAGCAGCCGGTCGGATACCTATATTCTACAACACTTGAAGCTATTGCGTATAATTTTATTAAATTGAAGTGGATAAATTGGCCGGAGCGTGATAGAAATCCACACGCATAATACATTGATGATGAGTTCTGGCCAAAAAAAAAGTTGATGAAGTAAATGAAGTCTGTTGTAATAACAAGACCTGGTCGAAAACAATGAACTAATAGACAAGTTGTTAATGAATAATAGACAAGTCGTTGAAGAGCGCTCGAGTAAAATAGGCATGGGCAGGCAACTTGAGATGCAGACGCCAACCGGAAGCGCCTGAAGATAGGGAACTCGGCGATAATCATATAGGTAAGCTGTATGGTAATAATACTTGTTGAGCTAATTTATCATTTTTAATGGTAGGCTAATACCAAAGTGAAAGATAAAGGCCTTGCTAATATTCAAATCCTACTTGTAGCGAGCATGGAATCTACATGAATCTAATTATCTACACTTTTTATAAAGCGAACACAGATATCTGTTACACGAGTCAGGTCCCACTTAGAAGACTTGGGCAATGCAATCGGTAGTTCCTGACCTAGAAAAGGGCCTACACAAGACCGCACTACAATGTTACCAACATAAAACTATTCGCGTCCTGATAGAACTTCAATGCTGGGTTGCATCTTTACAAAGGTTCATCATTACACAAATCACTTGGGATAAATTCATCAAAGAAGCTACGGCGCTTAGAGCGCTACGCTTTGCAGCAGGTATCCGCCAGTGGTACCTTTGCTTGGTCAACTGCTGCTCGTCGTATACATCGAAAAATGCTATATCCATCTCGATTTTGGCTGGAGTACAACCGTACGGTATATTTTTCACCATAGTCAAGACGAGAATCGCATCGTTGCAGATGTACAATCGATCTCCACCACGCGTTCGGCTATTAATACTGCTGTGTCGCAGCTCTGGGTCAATGGGACAATTTGAATACTGCCAATTTTGAACGAACGATATAAGGTCAAATACTGATACCTTTACGGGACCGAATCGGTAGCCAGTATACAGTCAAAAACAAGATATATATTATTTAGTCTAGTTTATAGTGGTTAACGGTGATGAGGCTAAACTAATCATTTTAGATAGATGCACGATACGATAACGAGCGTTAACATTATAAGTATTTGATCGAAATAAATGTTTTAAAAAAGATTAGGTAACACTTAAAGCTGATAACAAACGATGAGTAACTTTAGCGTTTTTGATTCCTGAGATTACCTTGCGAAATTCCTCTCTCTAGTGTTATAAGTCGAAAAATTCTGCACAGTATATTCTTTAGCCGTCTTATAAAGTGTAACTAGGTGTTAACCGCACGAAACTGACGACTTTGCACGTGTTTTTTTGGGCTTGCCCTTAACTTATTGTCGAATCAGAAGAGGCGTCCTATGATCGCTGCTATCTGCTGTGCCAGCGCTTCCGTTCGGTCTAAAGCTTACGAACTAAAAAACCGTCATCTCCCATAGTGAACCATCCGATCTGGCAGCACTACAGGATTCACAAGCAAAGGACATGCATTATAGGTGGAGACGCTTTAATGGAATTGATATAAGTAAATATGTATAGAAGTGAACATACCCTTTTACGGAGGGACACCTTCGCGAGGCTTTGTTGTAGAGAAGTGAACGAGGTTTTTGGCCTTCTCCACAAAATTGAACGTCATTTATAATATATCATAGTATAATGCTAAACCGAATTTTTATCGAAGAAGCATTACATTTCTCTTAACTGATTACAAACCTACATGAAATTAACAATCGTTGTTTCAGGTTAAATCAGTGAATCTGAAAAAGCTTTAGTTGAAGATTTCACTGTTTGTTAATTACATATA